>NC_135235.1:474326742-474626742 GCF_051348905.1 Ranitomeya variabilis | reverse complement strand
ATCACTGCTGGTACTCCCATCACTGCTGGTACTCCCATCACTGCTGGTACTCCCATCACTGCTGGTACTCCCATCACTGCTGGTACTCCCATCACTGCCTGTTACTCCCATCACTGCCTAGTACTCCCATCACTGCCTGCAACTCCATCTCTGCTGGTACTCCCATCACTACCTGTAACTCCATCACTGTTGGTACTCCCATCACTACCTGTAACTCCATCACTGTTGGTACTCCCATCACTGCCTGTAACTCCATCACTGCTGGTACTCCCATCACTGCCTGTAACTCCATCATTGCCTGTAACTCCATCACTGCTGGTACTCCCATCACTGCCTCTAACTCCATCACTGCTGGTA
The DNA here is from genome assembly GCF_051348905.1 of Ranitomeya variabilis. NCBI lineage: Eukaryota > Metazoa > Chordata > Amphibia > Anura > Dendrobatidae > Ranitomeya > Ranitomeya variabilis. The sequence continues at coordinate 474,626,385 of NC_135235.1, read as the reverse complement.
CTCCCATCACTACCTGTAACTCCATCACTGCTGGTACTCCCATCACTACCTGTAACTCCATCACTGCTGGTACTCCCATCACTGCCTGGTACTCCCATCACTGCCTGGTACTCCCATCACTACCTGTAACTCCATCACTGCTGGTACTCTTATCTCTACCTGCAACTCCATCACTGCTGGTACTCCCATCGGTGCCTGTAACTCCATCATTGCCTGTAACTCCATCACTGCCTGTAACTCCATTACTGCTGGTATTCCCATCACTGCCTGCAACTCCCATGAACGCTGGTACTCCCATCACTGCCTGTAACTCCATCACTGCTGGTACTCTCATCACTACCTGTAACTCCATCACTGCTAGTACTCCCATCACTGCCTGTAACTCCATCACTGCTGGTACTCCCATCACTGCTGGTACTCCCACCACTACCTGTAACTGCATCACTGTTGGTACTCCCATCACTACCTGTAACTCCATCACTGTTGGTACTCCCATCACTGCCTGTAACTCCATCACTGCTGGTACTCCCATCACTGCCTGTAACTCCATCACTGCTGGTACTCCCATCACTGCCTGTAACTCAATCACTGCTGGTACTCCCATCACTGCCTGTAACTCAATCACTGCTGGTACTCCCATCACTGCTGGTATTCCCATCACTGCCTGCAACTCCCATCAATGCTGGTACTCCCATCACTACCTGTAACTCCATCACTGCTGGTACTCTTATCTCTACCTGCAACTCCATCACTGCTGGTACTCCCATCGCTGCCTGTAACTCCATCATTGCCTGTAACTCCATCACTGCTGGTACTCCCATCACTGCCTGTAACTCCATCACTGCTGGTACTCCCATCACTGCTGCTACTCCCATCACTGCCTGCAACTCCCATCAATGCTGGTACTCCCATCACTGCCTGTAACTCCATCACTGCTGGTACTCTCATCACTATCTGTAACTCCATCACTGCTAGTACTCCCATCACTGCCTGTAACTCCATCACTGCCTGCAACTCCCATCACTGCTGGTACTCCCATCACTACCTGTAACTGCATCACTGTTGGTACTCCCATCACTACCTGTAACTCCATCACTGCTGGTACTCCCATCACTGCCTGTAACTCCATCACTGCTGGTACTCCCATCACTGCCTGTAACTCAATCACTGCTGGTACTCCCATCACTGCCTGTAACTCAATCACTGCTGGTACTCCCATCACTGCTGGTATTCCCATCACTGCTGGTATTCCCATCACTGCCTGCAACTCCCATCAATGCTGGTACTCCCATCACTACCTGTAACTCCATCACTGCTGGTACTCTTATCTCTACCTGCAACTCCATCACTGCTGGTACTCCCATCGCTGCCTGTAACTCCATCATTGCCTGTATCTCCATCACTGCTGGTACTCCCATCACTGCCTGTAACTCCATCACTGCTGGTACTCCCATCACTGCCTGTAACTCCATCACTGCTGGTACTCCCATCACTGCTGCTACTCCCATCACTGCCTGCAACTCCCATCAATGCTGGTACTCCCATCACTGCCTGTAACTCCATCACTGCTGGTACTCTCATCACTACCTGTAACTCCATCACTGCTAGTACTCCCATCACTGCCTGTAACTCCATCACTGCCTGCAACTCCCATCACTGCTGGTACTCCCATCACTACCTGTAACTGCATCACTGTTGGTACTCCCATCACTACCTGTAACTCCATCAGTGTTGGTACTCCCATCACTGCCTGTAACTCCATCACTGCATGTACTCCCATCACTGCCTGTAACTCCATCACTGCTGGTACTCCCATCACTGCCTGTAACTCCATCACTGCTGGTACTCCCATCACTGCGTGTAACTCCATCACTGCTGGTACTCCCATCACTGCCTGTAACACCATCACTGCTGGTACTCCCATCACTGCTGGTACTCCCATCACTACCTGTAACTCCATCACTGTTGGTACTCCCATCACTGACAGTAACCCCATCGCTGCTGGTACTCCCATCACTGCCTGTAACTCCATCACTGCTGGTACTCCCATCACTGCCTGCAACTCCATCACTGCTGGTACTCCCATCACTGCTGGTACTCCCATCACTGCTGGTACTCTTATCTCTACCTGCAACTCCATCACTGCTCGTACTCCCATTACTGCTGGTACTCTTATCACTGCCTGTAACTCCATCACTACCTGTAACTCCATCACTGCTGGTACTCCCTGCACTACCTGTATCTCCATCACTGCTGGTACTCCCATCACTACCTGTAACTCCATCACTGCTGGTACTCCCATCACTGCCTGTAACTCCATCGCTGCTGGTACTCCCATCACTACCTGTAACTCCATCACTGCTGGTACTCCCATCACTACCTGTAACTGCATCACTGCTGGTACTCCCATCACTATCTGTAACTCCATCACTGCTGGTACTCCCATCACTGCTGGTACTCCCATCACTGCCTGTAACTCCATCACTGCTGGTACTGCCATCACTGTCTGTAACTCCATCACTGCTGGTACTCCTATCACTACCTGTAACTCCATCACTGCTCGTACTCCCATCACTACCTGTAACTCCATCACTGCAGGTACTCCCATCACTACCTGTAACTGCATCACTGCTGGTACTCCCATCACTATCTGTAACTCCATCACTGCAGGTACTCCCATCACTACCTGTAACTGCATCATTGCTGGTACTCCCATCACTATCTGTAACTCCATCACTGCTGGTACTCCCATCACTGCCTGTAACTCCATCACTGCTAGTACTCCCATCACTGCCTGTAACTCCATCACTGCCTGCAACTCCCATCACTGCTGGTACTCCCATCACTACCTGTAACTGCATCACTGTTGGTACTCCCATCACTACCTGTAACTCCATCAGTGTTGGTACTCCCATCACTGCCTGTAACTCCATCACTGCTGGTACTCCCATCACTGCCTGTAACTCCATCACTGCTGGTACTCCCATCACTGTCTGTAACTCCATCACTGCTGGTACTCCCATCACTGCGTGTAACTCCATCACTGCTGGTACTCCCATCACTGCCTGTAACACCATCACTGCTGGTACTCCCATCACTGCTGGTACTCCCATCACTACCTGTAACTCCATCACTGTTGGTACTCCCATCACTGACAGTAACCCCATCGCTGCTGGTACTCCCATCACTGCCTGTAACTCCATCACTGCTGGTACTCCCATCACTGCCTGCAACTCCATCACTGCTGGTAATCCCATCACTGCTGGTACTCCCATCACTGCTGGTACTCTTATCTCTACCTGCAACTCCATCACTGCTCGTACTCCCATTACTGCTGGTACTCTTATCACTGCCTGTAACTCCATCACTACCTGTAACTCCATCACTGCTGGTACTCCCTGCACTACCTGTATCTCCATCACTGCTGGTACTCCCATCACTACCTGTAACTGCATCATTGCTGGTACTCCCATCACTATCTGTAACTCCATCACTGCTGGTACTCCCATCACTGCCTGTAACTCCATCACTGCTGGTACTCCCATCACTGCCTGTAACTCCATCACTGCTGGTACTCCCATCACTGCGTGTAACTCCATCACTGCTGGTACTCCCATCACTGCCTGTAACACCATCACTGCTGGTACTCCCATCACTACCTGTAACTCCATCACTGTTGGTACTCCCATCACTGACAGTAACCCCATCGCTGCTGGTACTCCCATCACTGCCTGTAACTCAATCACTGCTGGTACTCCCATCACTGCCTGTAACTCAATCACTGCTGGTACTCCCATCACTGCTGGTATTCCCATCACTGCTGGTATTCCCATCACTGCCTGCAACTCCCATCAATGCTGGTACTCCCATCACTACCTGTAACTCCATCACTGCTGGTACTCTTATCTCTACCTGCAACTCCATCACTGCTGGTACTCCCATCGCTGCCTGTAACTCCATCATTGCCTGTAACTCCATCACTGCTGGTACTCCCATCACTGCCTGTAACTCCATCACTGCTGGTACTCCCATCACTGCTGCTACTCCCATCACTGCCTGCAACTCCCATCAATGCTGGTACTCCCATCACTGCCTGTAACTCCATCACTGCTGGTACTCTCATCACTATCTGTAACTCCATCACTGCTAGTACTCCCATCACTGCCTGTAACTCCATCACTGCCTGCAACTCCCATCACTGCTGGTACTCCCATCACTACCTGTAACTGCATCACTGTTGGTACTCCCATCACTACCTGTAACTCCATCACTGCTGGTACTCCCATCACTGCCTGTAACTCCATCACTGCTGGTACTCCCATCACTGCCTGTAACTCAATCACTGCTGGTACTCCCATCACTGCCTGTAACTCAATCACTGCTGGTACTCCCATCACTGCTGGTATGCCCATCACTGCCTGCAACTCCCATCAATGCTGGTACTCCCATCACTACCTGTAACTCCATCACTGTTGGTACTCCCATCACTGACAGTAACCCCATCGATGCTGGTACTCCCATCACTGCCTGTAACTCAATCACTGCTGGTACTCCCATCACTGCCTGTAACTCAATCACTGCTGGTACTCCCATCACTGCTGGTATTCCCATCACTGCTGGTATTCCCATCACTGCCTGCAACTCCCATCAATGCTGGTACTCCCATCACTACCTGTAACTCCATCACTGCTGGTACTCTTATCTCTACCTGCAACTCCATCACTGCTGGTACTCCCATCGCTGCCTGTAACTCCATCATTGCCTGTAACTCCATCACTGCTGGTACTCCCATCACTGCCTGTAACTCCATCACTGCTGGTACTCCCATCACTGCTGCTACTCCCATCACTGCCTGCAACTCCCATCAATGCTGGTACTCCCATCACTGCCTGTAACTCCATCACTGCTGGTACTCTCATCACTATCTGTAACTCCATCACTGCTAGTACTCCCAACACTGCCTGTAACTCCATCACTGCCTGCAACTCCCATCACTGCTGGTACTCCCATCACTACCTGTAACTGCATCACTGTTGGTACTCCCATCACTACCTGTAACTCCATCACTGCTGGTACTCCCATCACTGCCTGTAACTCCATCACTGCTGGTACTCCCATCACTGCCTGTAACTCAATCACTGCTGGTACTCCCATCACTGCCTGTAACTCAATCACTGCTGGTACTCCCATCACTGCTGGTATGCCCATCACTGCCTGCAACTCCCATCAATGCTGGTACTCCCATCACTACCTGTAACTCCATCACTGCTGGTACTCTTATCTCTACCTGCAACTCCATCACTGCTGGTACTCCCATCGCTGCCTGTAACTCCATCATTGCCTGTATCTCCATCACTGCTGGTACTCCCATCACTGCCTGTAACTCCATCACTGCTGGTACTCCCATCACTGCCTGTAACTCCATCACTGCTGGTACTCCCATCACTGCTGCTACTCCCATCACTGCCTGCAACTCCCATCAATGCTGGTACTCCCATCACTGCCTGTAACTCCATCACTGCTGGTACTCTCATCACTACCTGTAACTCCATCACTGCTAGTACTCCCATCACTGCCTGTAACTCCATCACTGCCTGCAACTCCCATCACTGCTGGTACTCCCATCACTACCTGTAACTGCATCACTGTTGGTACTCCCATCACTACCTGTAACTCCATAAGTGTTGGTACTCCCATCACTGCCTGTAACTCCATCACTGCATGTACTCCCATCACTGCCTGTAACTCCATCACTGCTGGTACTCCCATCACTGCCTGTAACTCCATCACTGCTGGTACTCCCATCACTGCGTGTAACTCCATCACTGCTGGTACTCCCATCACTGCCTGTAACACCATCACTGCTGGTACTCCCATCACTGCTGGTACTCCCATCACTACCTGTAACTCCATCACTGTTGGTACTCCCATCACTGACAGTAACCCCATCGCTGCTGGTACTCCCATCACTGCCTGTAACTCCATCACTGCTGGTACTCCCATCACTGCCTGCAACTCCATCACTGCTGGTACTCCCATCACTGCTGGTACTCCCATCACTGCTGGTACTCTTATCTCTACCTGCAACTCCATCACTGCTCGTACTCCCATTACTGCTGGTACTCTTATCACTGCCTGTAACTCCATCACTACCTGTAACTCCATCACTGCTGGTACTCCCATCACTACCTGTAACTCCATCACTGCTGGTACTCCCATCACTACCTGTAACTGCATCACTGCTGGTACTCCCATCACTATCTGTAACTCCATCACTGCTGGTACTCCCATCACTGCTGGTACTCCCATCACTGCCTGTAACTCCATCACTGCTGGTACTGCCATCACTGTCTGTAACTCCATCACTGCTGGTACTCCTATCACTACCTGTAACTCCATCACTGCTCGTACTCCCATCACTACCTGTAACTCCATCACTGCAGGTACTCCCATCACTACCTGTAACTGCATTACTGCTGGTACTCCCATCACTATCTGTAACTCCATCACTGCAGGTACTCCCATCACTACCTGTAACTGCATCATTGCTGGTACTCCCATCACTATCTGTAACTCCATCACTGCTGGTACTCCCATCACTGCCTGTAACTCCATCACTGCTAGTACTCCCATCACTGCCTGTAACTCCATCACTGCCTGCAACTCCCATCACTGCTGGTACTCCCATCACTACCTGTAACTGCATCACTGTTGGTACTCCCATCACTACCTGTAACTCCATCAGTGTTGGTACTCCCATCACTGCCTGTAACTCCATCACTGCTGGTACTCCCATCACTGCCTGTAACTCCATCACTGCTGGTACTCCCATCACTGCCTGTAACTCCATCACTGCTGGTACTCCCATCACTGCGTGTAACTCCATCACTGCGTGTAACTCCATCACTGCTGGTACTCCCATCACTGCCTGTAACACCATCACTGCTGGTACTCCCATCACTACCTGTAACTCCATCACTGTTGGTACTCCCATCACTGACAGTAACCCCATCGCTGCTGGTACTCCCATCACTGCCTGTAACTCCATCACTGCTGGTACTCCCATCACTGCCTGCAACTCCATCACTGCTGGTACTCCCATCACTGCTGGTACTCCCATCACTGCTGGTACTCTTATCTCTACCTGCAACTCCATCACTGCTCGTACTCCCATTACTGCTGGTACTCTTATCACTGCCTGTAACTCCATCACTACCTGTAACTCCATCACTGCTGGTACTCCCTGCACTACCTGTATCTCCATCACTGCTGGTACTCCCATCACTACCTGTAACTCCATCACTGCTGGTACTCCCATCACTACCTGTAACTCCATCACTGCTGGTACTCCCATCACTGCCTGTAACTCCATCGCTGCTGGTACTCCCATCACTACCTGTAACTCCATCACTGCTGGTACTCCCATCACTACCTGTAACTGCATCACTGCTGGTACTCCCATCACTCTCTGTAACTCCATCACTGCTGGTACTCCCATCACTGCTGGTACTCCCATCACTGCCTGTAACTCCATCACTGCTGGTACTACCATCACTGTCTGTAACTCCATCACTGCTGGTACTCCTATCACTACCTGTAACTCCATCACTGCTCGTACTCCCATCACTGCCTGTAACTCCATCACTGCTGGTACTCCCATCACTGCTGGTACTCCCATCACTACCTGTAACTGCATCACTGTTGGTACTCCCATCACTACCTGTAACTCCATCACTGTTGGTACTCCCATCACTGCCTGTAACTCCATCACTGCTGGTACTCCCATCACTGCCTGTAACTCCATCACTGCTGGTACTCCCATCACTGCCTGTAACTCCATCACTGCTGGTACTCCCATCACTGCCTGTAACTCCATCACTGCTGGTACTCCCATCACTGCCTGTAACTCCATCACTGCTGGTACTCTTATCTCTTCCTGCAACTCCATCATTGCTGGTACTCCCATCACTACCTGTAACTCCATCACTGTTGGTACTCTCATCACTGCCTGTAACTCCATCATTGCCTGTAACTCCATCACTGCCTGTAACTCCATTACTGCTGGTATTCCCATCACTGCTGGTATTCCCATCACTGCCTGCAACTCCCATGAACGCTGGTACTCCCATCACTGCCTCTAACTCCATCACTGCTGGTACTCTCATCACTACCTGTAACTCCATCACTGCTAGTACTCCCATCACTGCCTGTAACTCCATCACTACTGGTACTCCCATCACTGCTGGTACTCCCATCACTACCTGTAACTGCATCACTGTTGGTACTCCCATCACTACCTGTAACTCCATCACTGTTGGTACTCCCATCACTGCCTGTAACTCCATCACTGCTGGTACTCCCATCACTGCCTGTAACTCCATCACTGCTGGTACTCCCATCACTGCCTGTAACTCCATCACTGCTGGTACTCCCATCACTGCCTGTAACTCCATCACTGCTGGTACTCCCATCACTGCCTGTAACTCCATCACTGCTGGTACTCTTATCTCTTCCTGCAACTCCATCATTGCTGGTACTCCCATCACTACCTGTAACTCCATCACTGTTGGTACTCTCATCACTGCTTGTAACTCCATCATTGCCTGTAACTCCATCACTGCTGGTACTCCCATCACTGCCTGTAACTCCATCATTGCCTGTAACTCCATCACTGCTGGTACTCGCATCACTGCCTGTAACTCCATCACTGCTGGTACTCCCATCACTGCTGGTACTCCCATCACTGCTGGTACTCCCATCACTGCTGGTACTCCCATCACTGCTGGTACTCCCATCACTGCCTGTTACTCCCATCACTGCCTAGTACTCCCATCACTGCCTGCAACTCCATCTCTGCTGGTACTCCCATCACTACCTGTAACTCCATCACTGTTGGTACTCCCATCACTACCTGTAACTCCATCACTGTTGGTACTCCCATCACTGCCTGTAACTCCATCACTGCTGGTACTCCCATCACTGCCTGTAACTCCATCATTGCCTGTAACTCCATCACTGCTGGTACTCCCATCACTGCCTCTAACTCCATCACTGCTGGTACTCCCATCACTACCTGTAACTCCATCACTGCTGGTACTCCCATCACTACCTGTAACTCCATCACTGCTGGTACTCCCATCACTGCCTGGTACTCCCATCACTGCCTGGTACTCCCATCACTACCTGTAACTCCATCACTGCTGGTACTCTTATCTCTACCTGCAACTCCATCACTGCTGGTACTCCCATCGGTGCCTGTAACTCCATCATTGCCTGTAACTCCATCACTGCCTGTAACTCCATTACTGCTGGTATTCCCATCACTGCCTGCAACTCCCATGAACGCTGGTACTCCCATCACTGCCTGTAACTCCATCACTGCTGGTACTCTCATCACTACCTGTAACTCCATCACTGCTAGTACTCCCATCACTGCCTGTAACTCCATCACTGCTGGTACTCCCATCACTGCTGGTACTCCCACCACTACCTGTAACTGCATCACTGTTGGTACTCCCATCACTACCTGTAACTCCATCACTGTTGGTACTCCCATCACTGCCTGTAACTCCATCACTGCTGGTACTCCCATCACTGCCTGTAACTCCATCACTGCTGGTACTCCCATCACTGCCTGTAACTCAATCACTGCTGGTACTCCCATCACTGCCTGTAACTCAATCACTGCTGGTACTCCCATCACTGCTGGTATTCCCATCACTGCCTGCAACTCCCATCAATGCTGGTACTCCCATCACTACCTGTAACTCCATCACTGCTGGTACTCTTATCTCTACCTGCAACTCCATCACTGCTGGTACTCCCATCGCTGCCTGTAACTCCATCATTGCCTGTAACTCCATCACTGCTGGTACTCCCATCACTGCCTGTAACTCCATCACTGCTGGTACTCCCATCACTGCTGCTACTCCCATCACTGCCTGCAACTCCCATCAATGCTGGTACTCCCATCACTGCCTGTAACTCCATCACTGCTGGTACTCTCATCACTATCTGTAACTCCATCACTGCTAGTACTCCCATCACTGCTTGTAACTCCATCACTGCCTGCAACTCCCATCACTGCTGGTACTCCCATCACTACCTGTAACTGCATCACTGTTGGTACTCCCATCACTACCTGTAACTCCATCACTGCTGGTACTCCCATCACTGCCTGTAACTCCATCACTGCTGGTACTCCCATCACTGCCTGTAACTCAATCACTGCTGGTACTCCCATCACTGCCTGTAACTCAATCACTGCTGGTACTCCCATCACTGCTGGTATTCCCATCACTGCTGGTATTCCCATCACTGCCTGCAACTCCCATCAATGCTGGTACTCCCATCACTACCTGTAACTCCATCACTGCTGGTACTCTTATCTCTACCTGCAACTCCATCACTGCTGGTACTCCCATCGCTGCCTGTAACTCCATCATTGCCTGTATCTCCATCACTGCTGGTACTCCCATCACTGCCTGTAACTCCATCACTGCTGGTACTCCCATCACTGCCTGTAACTCCATCACTGCTGGTACTCCCATCACTGCTGCTACTCCCATCACTGCCTGCAACTCCCATCAATGCTGGTACTCCCATCACTGCCTGTAACTCCATCAGTGCTGGTACTCTCATCACTACCTGTAACTCCATCACTGCATGTACTCCCATCACTGCCTGTAACTCCATCACTGCTGGTACTCCCATCACTGCCTGTAACTCCATCACTGCTGGTACTCCCATCACTGCGTGTAACTCCATCACTGCTGGTACTCCCATCACTGCTGGTACTCCCATCACTACCTGTAACTCCATCACTGTTGGTACTCCCATCACTGACAGTAACCCCATCGCTGCTGGTACTCCCATCACTGCCTGTAACTCCATCACTGCTGGTACTCCCATCACTGCCTGCAACTCCATCACTGCTGGTACTCCCATCACTGCTGGTACTCCCATCACTGCTGGTACTCTTATCTCTACCTGCAACTCCATCACTGCTCGTACTCCCATTACTGCTGGTACTCTTATCACTGCCTGTAACTCCATCACTACCTGTAACTCCATCACTGCTGGTACTCCCTGCACTACCTGTATCTCCATCACTGCTGGTACTCCCATCACTACCTGTAACTCCATCACTGCTGGTACTCCCATCACTGCCTGTAACTCCATCGCTGCTGGTACTCCCATCACTACCTGTAACTCCATCACTGCTGGTACTCCCATCACTACCTGTAACTGCATCACTGCTGGTACTCCCATCACTATCTGTAACTCCATCACTGCTGGTACTCCCATCACTGCTGGTACTCCCATCACTGCCTGTAACTCCATCACTGCTGGTACTGCCATCACTGTCTGTAACTCCATCACTGCTGGTACTCCTATCACTACCTGTAACTCCATCACTGCTCGTACTCCCATCACTACCTGTAACTCCATCACTGCAGGTACTCCCATCACTACCTGTAACTGCATCACTGCTGGTACTCCCATCACTATCTGTAACTCCATCACTGCAGGTACTCCCATCACTACCTGTAACTGCATCATTGCTGGTACTCCCATCACTATCTGTAACTCCATCACTGCTGGTACTCCCATCACTGCCTGTAACTCCATCACTGCCTGCAACTCCCATCACTGCTGGTACTCCCATCACTACCTGTAACTGCATCACTGTTGGTACTCCCATCACTACCTGTAACTCCATCACTGCTGGTACTCCCATCACTGCCTGTAACTCCATCACTGCTGGTACTCCCATCACTGCCTGTAACTCAATCACTGCTGGTACTCCCATCACTGCCTGTAACTCAATCACTGCTGGTACTCCCATCACTGCTGGTATGCCCATCACTGCCTGCAACTCCCATCAATGCTGGTACTCCCATCACTACCTGTAACTCCATCACTGCTGGTACTCTTATCTCTACCTGCAACTCCATCACTGCTGGTACTCCCATCGCTGCCTGTAACTCCATCATTGCCTGTATCTCCATCACTGCTGGTACTCCCATCACTGCCTGTAACTCCATCACTGCTGGTACTCCCATCACTGCCTGTAACTCCATCACTGCTGGTACTCCCATCACTGCTGCTACTCCCATCACTGCCTGCAACTCCCATCAATGCTGGTACTCCCATCACTGCCTGTAACTCCATCACTGCTGGTACTCTCATCACTACCTGTAACTCCATCACTGCTAGTACTCCCATCACTGCCTGTAACTCCATCACTGCCTGCAACTCCCATCACTGCTGGTACTCCCATCACTACCTGTAACTGCATCACTGTTGGTACTCCCATCACTACCTGTAACTCCATCAGTGTTGGTACTCCTATCACTGCCTGTAACTCCATCACTGCATGTACTCCCATCACTGCCTGTAACTCCATCACTGCTGGTACTCCCATCACTGCCTGTAACTCCATCACTGCTGGTACTCCCATCACTGCGTGTAACTCCATCACTGCTGGTACTCCCATCACTGCCTGTAACACCATCACTGCTGGTACTCCCATCACTGCTGGTACTCCCATCACTACCTGTAACTCCATCACTGTTGGTACTCCCATCACTGACAGTAACCCCATCGCTGCTGGTACTCCCATCACTGCCTGTAACTCCATCACTGCTGGTACTCCCATCACTGCCTGCAACTCCATCACTGCTGGTACTCCCATCACTGCTGGTACTCCCATCACTGCTGGTACTCTTATCTCTACCTGCAACTCCATCACTGCTCGTACTCCCATTACTGCTGGTACTCTTATCACTGCCTGTTACTCCATCACTACCTGTAACTCCATCACTGCTGGTACTCCCATCACTACCTGTAACTCCATCACTGCTGGTACTCCCATCACTACCTGTAACTGCATCACTGCTGGTACTCCCATCACTATCTGTAACTCCATCACTGCTGGTACTCCCATCACTGCTGGTACTCCCATCACTGCCTGTAACTCCATCACTGCTGGTACTGCCATCACTGTCTGTAACTCCATCACTGCTGGTACTCCTATCACTACCTGTAACTCCATCACTGCTCGTACTCCCATCACTACCTGTAACTCCATCACTGCAGGTACTCCCATCACTACCTGTAACTGCATCACTGCTGGTACTCCCATCACTATCTGTAACTCCATCACTGCAGGTACTCCCATCACTACCTGTAACTGCATCATTGCTGGTACTCCCATCACTATCTGTAACTCCATCACTGCTGGTACTCCCATCACTGCCTGTAACTCCATCACTGCTGGTACTCCCATCACTGCCTGTAACTCCATCACTGCTGGTACTCCCATCACTGCGTGTAACTCCATCACTGCTGGTACTCCCATCACTGCCTGTAACACCATCACTGCTGGTACTCCCATCACTACCTGTAACTCCATCACTGTTGGTACTCCCATCACTGACAGTAACCCCATCGCTGCTGGTACTCCCATCACTGCCTGTAACTCCATCACTGCTGGTACTCCCATCACTGCCTGCAACTCCATCACTGCTGGTACTCCCATCACTGCTGGTACTCCCATCACTGCTGGTACTCTTATCTCTACCTGCAACTCCATCACTGCTCGTACTCCCATTACTGCTGGTACTCTTATCACTGCCTGTAACTCCATCACTACCTGTAACTCCATCACTGCTGGTACTCCCTGCACTACCTGTATCTCCATCACTGCTGGTACTCCCATCACTGCCTGTAACTCCATCACTGCTGGTACTGCCATCACTGTCTGTAACTCCATCACTGCTGGTACTCCTATCACTACCTGTAACTCCATCACTGCTCGTACTCCCATCACTACCTGTAACTCCATCACTGCAGGTACTCCCATCACTACCTGTAACTGCATCACTGCTGGTACTCCCATCACTATCTGTAACTCCATCACTGCAGGTACTCCCATCACTACCTGTAACTGCATCATTGCTGGTACTCCCATCACTATCTGTAACTCCATCACTGCTGGTACTCCCATCACTGCCTGTAACTCCATCACTGCTGGTACTCCCATCACTGCCTGTAACTCCATCACTGCTGGTACTCCCATCACTGCGTGTAACTCCATCACTGCTGGTACTCCCATCACTGCCTGTAACACCATCACTGCTGGTACTCCCATCACTGCTGGTACTCCCATCACTACCTGTAACTCCATCACTGTTGGTACTCCCATCACTGACAGTAACCCCATCGCTGCTGGTACTCCCATCACTGCCTGTAACTCCATCACTGCTGGTACTCCCATCACTGCCTGCAACTCCATCACTGCTGGTACTCCCATCACTGCTGGTACTCCCATCACTGCTGGTACTCCCATCACTGCTGGTACTCTTATCTCTACCTGCAACTCCATCACTGCTCGTACTCCCATTACTGCTGGTACTCTTATCACTGCCTGTAACTCCATCACTACCTGTAACTCCATCACTGCTGGTACTCCCTGCACTACCTGTATCTCCATCGCTGCTGGTACTCCCATCACTACCTGTAACTCCATCACTGCTGGTACTCCCATCACTACCTGTAACTGCATCACTGCTGGTACTCCCATCACTATCTGTCACTCCATCACTGCTGGTACTCCCATCACTGCTGGTACTCCCATCACTGCCTGTAACTCCATCACTGCTGGTACTGCCATCACTGTCTGTAACTCCATCACTGCTGGTACTCCTATCACTACCTGTAACTCCATCACTGCTCGTACTCCCATCACTACCTGTAACTCCATCACTGCAGGTACTCCCATCACTACCTGTAACTGCATCACTGCTGGTACTCCCATCACTATCTGTAACTCCATCACTGCAGGTACTCCCATCACTACCTGTAACTGCATCACTGCTGGTACTCCCATCACTATCTGTAACTCCATCACTGCTGGTACTCCCATCACTGCTGGTACTCCCATCACTTCCTGTATCTCCATCACTGCTTGTACTCCCATCACTACCTGTAACTCCATCACTGCTGGTACTCCCATCACTACCTTTAACTCCATCACTGCTGGTGCTCCCATCACTACATTTAACTCCATCACTGTTGGTACTCCCATCACTGCCTGTAACTCCATCACTGCTGCTACTCCCATCACTTCTGGTACTCCCATTACTGCTGGTAGTCCCATCACTACCTGTAACTCCATCACTGCTGGTACTCCCATCACTACCTCTATCTGCATCACTGCTGGTACTCCCATCACTACCTGCAACTCCCATCACTGCTGGTACTCCCATCACTGCGTGTAACTCCATCACTGCTAGTACTCCCATCATCCTGCTGTGTGTATACTGCTGGTACTTCCATCACTGCTAGTACACCCAACATGCTGCTGTGTCTGACTCTTGAAGTATACTGATAGTACCTCATGTAGTGGTGATGCTACATTTGTGTCACTCTGATCATTGCTGGTGCTCATCATGGCCGACAGTCCCGTTGCACTCGTTACTCCCTCTACTGCTGGTGCTACATCCTTCATGATCTTGTGTGTAGGCTGCTGTGCTAGTACTGCCATCTAGTGGTGATGCTGCTTATTCACCTGGCACTTCCATCGCTAGCTGTCATATACACATTGCCCCTAGACCTCTGTGGTCATATTATCGTGTCTAGCAGAAGGTCTTGGTAGCTGGAGACCCCCTGACAGAGTCTGTGCGGATTAGTCTGTGTTAGAGCTCTGTATTGTTGCTCCTATAGGGCACCTGAAAGTCCTTGGGTGTCACTTTATATATTCATTTGCTTATGGGTTGTTGAAATGAATGGCTGCCATAACAAAGAAACACAAGAAGACAATAAATAGTGCCCAGTGTGCCGACACACAGAACATGGGAATGGATTAGCACAACGCTGTCCGAGGACCCCTACACTGCCACATACAAATGCATTGCACATGTTATTCAGTACTTTCATGTATAATGACATGGATGTGTTTGCGCCATTCTCTGTGCCCTGATGGGCAGGATGCTCTGACAGCGTGTTCGCTTTAACAGGGTGTTCTCAAGAGTCCAGACATACAGGGATCCTGTGCATAGATGATGTGTTTGGACATGGCGGTCGTGTGACTCCCAAGTATGCAATTTGCATAGTCCCGGCCACAGTCCGATTAGACACTCGCATTGAGCGAGTCCGCTCCCATCTAGTAGGCATGTGGCCGGGAGTAGGGATAGCACATACTTGAGGTCAGATGACCCAGGATGGGTGATAACTTTCTGATCAGTGGGGGCCTACTCCTGGCAGAATGGGCAGCTTTTAAAAGGAGCGACAGTGCGCAAGTTCCATGTCAACTCCATTTATTCCCCTTGAGGCTGCTGGAATAAAGCATAGAGCAGCACTCTGTAGTCCTATAGGGAATGAATGGAGCTGCGGTCAGGCACCGGCACTACTGCTTCATTCTAATGGGATAAAAGTGCCCCGTGATCAGTGCGGGTCTCAATATGTGCACACATTGCAGATTTGCTTGTGTATAATTCTTTGCGGATTTCACTTGGCAGAAAACACAGTTGAAATGCCGCTCTGATTTGATGTGGTTTTTATGCGGATTTTCATGCGGATTTGTAAGCTAAATAAAGATATATTATTAAAAAAAATGTGATGTAATTTCCTTGTTCAACCTCTTCAGCCAGATACCCTCATTAAAATTAAATGACACACACACACACACAGTCACCAGCCTATGTAGGAGCATTAACAGAATGAACCTACATAGGCTGTAACAAAACACCAACTGTTATTAGGCTTCAGCCCCACGGTCAGTAATTGGCAGCGCTTTGGACTCCGCACTGCCGGCTTTTGAACGCAGGTGTTTATTGAACCGTGCGGAATCACTGCATCCTGTACATTGGACGGGTGACATTTATCTTGTGGAAACTGAGCGTCTCCACAAGATAAATTGACATGCTGCGGTCTGGAAAGACACGACGCATGTCTGTCACTGCAGGGAAGCTGTGGGCACCGGTGCACACATAGTGGACGTGGGATTTCTTGAAATCCCATCCACTATGCTGTAACATCTGGCCGCTACGGGTTGGACGCTGTGGATGTACGCAGCGTCCAACCCGCAGCATTTACTTACTGTGGAAACATACCCTCAGAAATCTGCGTGAAATGCAATATCTTTTTATTTAAAAAAAAGAAAAATTGCACGGGCTCCTGCGTAATTTTAATAACCAGCAGAGGGTAAACCGGTTGAGGGTTGATGTTAATATTCTGGGAAGGAGCCAATAGCCACAAAGGTTCCCAGGCTATCAATATCAGCTCACAGCTGTTTGCTTAGTCTTTACTGGCTAGTTTACAGGGTAACCCCAGAAAAAAAATTACATGGGGTTCAGCTATAAAATCGAACGAGCAAAGGCTAGGCAGACAGCTACGGGCTGATATTAATAACCTGGGAAGGGGCCATGTATATTGGCACCCCCCAGGCTAAAAACATCAGCTTTCAGCCGCCCCAAAAATGGTTCATCTTATATATGCGCCAATTCAGGCACTTAGCCTCGCTCTTCCCACTTGCCCTGTAGCGGTGGCAAGTGCGGTAATATTTGAATTGTCCGGTGACATCAAACCCACGGCTTAGTAATGAGGAAGCATCAAAAAGACACCTACCCATTACTAATCCTATAGTAAATAAAGACACGGCCAAAATAAAGTCCTTTATTTGAAATAATCACACAGACTCTTTTATTGAATCTTAATTTGCCATACTTACTGCATCGCCTAATCCCCGACGCCTTCATCTCCTGCAACAAAAATAAAATAATAAAGCAACACAAAGACTCTCTGTCCGCCATAGTCCATTTACCGAGTGTCCTGCGACGATCTCACGTGTAGAACAGTCACATCGGGAGATGTGACAGCTCTACCTGGCCTCCGGCGGTACACTGACAGGAGGTAATTGCACCTGCAGTGTATCACTGAGAGTTCACCGGAGTTCGTTCTCTCATGGCACCGCTGCGTGATAATTTTCTCACGCAGCGGTGCTGCAAGTGACCGGGAGCTGATCAGCTGATGAACTCTGTGAACTCACGGCAGGGATACACTACGGGAGGGATTACCTCCTGTCAGTGTATCACCAGAGGCCGGGTAGAGCTGTCACATCTCCCAATGTGACTGTTCTACACATGAGATCATCGTGGGACACTGAGTATTAGGGCTCATTTCCACTGGCGAGGAAAACGGACGAGTGCAATCCGATAAAAAAATTGGATTGCACTCGGACCAATGTTATTCAATAGGTGTCTTTTCATTTGCGATTTTTTTTCTCAGCCGAAATCGGACTGAGAAAAAAATCGCAGCATGCTGCGATTTGCTGCGAGTCTCGGACGAGACTCGCCAATGCAAGTCAATGGGTGCAAGAAAAAAAACGTACGGAATACGGACCATCCGTATTCCGTCCGTTTTTTCCGGATACATCACCATTCTGTGGCCTAGAACACTGTCCATGGTCCTGTAAATGACTGTCTAAAAATAGTTGCAGAGAAAAAAAACGGATTGCATACGGATGTCATACGGATGTAAAACGGATGGTGCGATTAAAAATCGCATTGCACTCGCATGACAATCGCATGACAATCGCATACGCTACATCCCTTTTTTCGGTCCAGATTACGGACCGATTTGTCTCTCGCCATTGGAAATGAGCCCTTAAATGGACTATGGCAGACTGGGAGCATTATATGTTGATGTATTATTTTATTTTTGTTGCAGGAGACGCAGACGTTGGGGATTAGATATTTCGTGAGCATGAATGTTTTTTTTTGTTTGTTTGTTTTACTATAGAACACAGTCACCAGATTATGGGACTACTCTCCCATCATCAGCTCATGCTGTCACTGTTATATGTGACAGCAGACATAGTCGGATGTGGGTAGTAGTTCCATCAGACGATGCCTGGCTACACACAGACACCCGCAGACAGACACACACACACACACACACAGATATCCGCACATACGCCCACGCACAGACGCCCGTACACAGCAGCACAGACACCCACACCCGCAGAAGGACCCGCACCCAGCTGCACAGACACCTGCACACACAGATACACACCGGCAGACAGACCCACACATTCTCCACCCACACACTCTTCCTCCTTCCTTTCTGCAGCATTTTTGACACGCAAATCCACAAACCTTTTTACACCTGCAGTTTTGCAGCGTATTTGACTGACTCAATGTATGTCAATGGGTGCAGAAACGCTGCAGATCTGCAAAAAGAATTGACATGTTGCGGAAAATAGAACACTGCAAATCAGTGCAGAATTTTCCCTAGCAAGTGCACAACAATTCTGATTAACATTGCTTGAGTACTCCTTTGCGGATTTGGTGCAATTCTGCACAGAAAAAAACGCTGCGGATCCGCAACGTGTGCACATAGCCTAAACCAGGTATACATAGGGCCGCGGTTGGGAACAAGTGCTGGAGCGAGGTAGCGGGAGCATTGGGCAGTGAGTTTAGTGGTAGGTCCTATATTTCCCCATCCTGATGAGCATCTGGTGGCAATACTGCACTCTGTGGTTCGGCCCACGTTACCCTTCTCTCCATCCTGTGCTCTCTGTCTGCATCCTGCTGCATGCTCCACATAACATTACATTGTATAGGACGGCCATGATCTACTCTGCCTGATCTGGTACCTCTACGCAGGGGTGGCACAGAGGCCATGTATATGGAGAAGGAGGACTTGCTGCAGAAAATTCTCGAACTGGAGTCTGAGAAACGGGAAGTCGGCTCTGATCCACGGCATAGGGACCCGCTCAGAGAAACCATGTGTGTCACCGTCACTGAGGAGACCCTGCGCAGAGCCCAGGAAGAGGCCTCTATCCCACCCGGTCTGTACATCTTATACTAGCCCTCATATATAGAGCATGCCGATGAAATAGTGCTTCCATGGCAGATACCTCCTGCTCCTTTACCTTGAGCCTAACACTGGCCGTGCATTGCTTTTTGGACCCAATTCATCACTCAGTCTTTTCATTATTATTCATTGATGCTTTTTTTGTGCCAAATTCATCAAAATGGTGCATGTGGTTTATGAAGTTGCCGCGCAAAATAGAAAAAATAAACCCTTTATTTTTGCCTTTAATCCTTTCTTTTTTTAATATTGCAAAAAGCTGCACATTCCGTTACAGTGTTTCAAAATTTGTGCCAAAATTTCAGGAATACATAAAATACCCCCAGGGTACACTATAAAACATAAAATTAACCATTTATCTGTTAAATCCCCCAGCTGCACCAATGCCAATCAAGCCACGAGATAACGTGGTGATCATCCACATGACCGCTGCTGCCAATCACATGCCTGGCAGATCATGCTGGCACTTACATGACCCCATTGATTGAGCAGGATTAAAGGCAAGCGACTGAAGTAATACATACAATGGGTGTACTATAGTACCCAGAAAGATTATTGAAATTCAGTTTTATTTTATTTTTAAAACAAAGGCTGAGTGGGCCACGTAATATTTATGTTTTAATATCAAAAGTTAGAGTTCCTATTTATACCCAGGACTGTGGCTGTATCAAGAGGAACAAAGGTTTCTCTACCAGAAAAGTTTGGGATTCTTTACCGTAAGAGCAGTAATTCCACAGACCTCTGCCAGAGCAAGGAATTATATATAGTGAACCCACTAAAAGGTTTCAAAAGGGGCCTGCATGTGTTTTTCAAGTTGGAGATGGGTCGGATTTACCCATTTTATTAATAGCTGGATGTATACTGTCTTTTTTAGACTATAATCCTTGTTAAAAAGTCCTTGTATCTTCTAGTCTGCAGTTACAGATCGGGCAGAGGCCAGTCATTGATGTAGGTCCTGCTGACTTTAGGGGAAGTGTGTGATCTTGTGAACCTCCTTGGAGCATCAGTGCATCTGGTGCCACGTCTCGCTATCTTGCCCATGCCGCCAGTTTCTGTCATGCCCACTACGGTATCATCCGTGCATCACGGCCTGCAGTGCAGCCCTGAGATGAGCTTCCTCTGATCAGGGATCATGGGAACCATTGGGTACCATCATTTTATTGGAGGCCCTAGAAACGGTTTTGTCTGGCCCCCAACAGTACTATCTTCAGCCTAGCAGCCATTCAGGACCGCAGTCTGCATTGCCTGCCGTCCCAAACCGCTGAGGATGAGCTATATACACCTGGGGGCGAGTACAGCAGTGCCTCCTGGCGATACAGACATTTATCCAAGGAGACGACTGACAAGCCATGGTGTGCTGTGCCAAAAGGCAAAGAGAAACTAAGGCCTCATTCACACATCAGTCATATGTTTTTATGTTTTTGTACTAAAAAAAGACCATTTTGCATCAGTGTTGTTAATTAGATTTTCATTAGGATTTGGTCAGTTTCATCAGCACTTATTGCATTAAAAAAAACTGATATAGGTTCCTCAAGTCTGTGAAAAACAGATGGTACATGAATGGCATCTAAGGCTACTTTCACACTTCCGTATGTTCGGGCCCGTCGCAATGCATTGGGCCGACGTACCGAAGGACGCTGTGAAATAACTGCAAGAGGTGGGCAGCGGATGCAGTTTTACAACGCATCCACTGCCCATTCTGCAGTCCGGGGAGGAGGGGGCAGAGTTTCGGCCGTGCATGCGCGGTCGAAAATGGCGGACGCGATGCACAAAAAAGTTACATGTAACTTTTTTTGTGCCGACGGTCCGCCAAAACACGACGCATCCGTCGCACGACGTGTGGCAATCCGTCGCAATGCGTTGCTGATGCAAGTCTATGGAGAAAAAACGCATCCTGCGGGCAACTTTGCAGGATGCATTTTTTCTCCAAAACGACGCATTGCGACGTACGTCACACGACGCTAGTGTGAACATAGCCTTAGTTCTGTCTTCTTTGCTTTTTTATGCACCCTTAGACTTGCATTGGCAAGTTTGACCTGTGACTTTGGCATGTCTCCCTGCTTTGGTGCAGACCCTTCAAAAATACACCGAAGTGTGAGCAGAGCCCCATAGACTATAATAAATGTGAGTTCTGTCCATGAAAACCACAGATATCACTCGTACGTGATAAACTGACATCTGAATGAGCCCACAACTGTTTCACTACCTGGTGAAGTACGTGTCTATACAACACAGAATCATAGTTTTTCTCTGTAGGTTCCACTCCTGGTTTTAGCATACAAACACCAATGTAAAATACTGATCAAAAATAGTGATGTGTGAATGAGGCCTAACGGTTTCACTACCAAGCCGTGTTTTTTCAGTCTATACATGAGAACTGCTTTTCATTTTGACTCCTCAGCTCTGATCCCTCACAAATTACACTCATCTAGTACATAAGTTAATAAACGAGCTTATATTGTGGGGATTTGTGTATGAAATATTAGACCTCATTCACACTATCAGTATTTGGTCAGTATTTTACCTCAGTATCTGTAAGCAAAAACCAGGAGTGGAACAATCAGAGGAAAAGTATAATAGAAACATATGCACCACTTCTGTATTTATCACCCACTCCTGGTTTTGGCTTACAGATACTGAGGTAACATACTGACCAAATACTCAGTGTGCAGGTGGCCTTAGGTGTCAGAGTCCTGGTGAAGGCAGGTATAGTGATGGCTGAAAATGTGATTGCTACTAGTGATGGGACTTCGGGGTTTTTTTTGGGAATCGGCTCTTTCGGCTCGGCTCAGCAAGAAGAGCCGGCTCTTTCGGCTCTTGAATCGGCTCTTCAGTAATCTCACCAAAATAATGACTCAAAACCTTCTAGTTAACAGATTAACATTGTTTATATTATTTTTCATCATAAGAACATCAAACAAATGCAAAAAATGTGCAACGGGGTATAGGAACGGAGACCCGGCCATCATACCTCATGTGAGTTTATCCTTAGCTTGCCCTGTCCACTCTGTAATTGTAATCTTTATCGGTACAATTTGATAGAGGTAGTGAGCGCTAATATACATGCTGTGTGGCAGTAATTAACTAATTAAAGCTCTATTTATTCCACCACCGATGTTCATTGAGCTCTGTGCACCACTGTCACATTTTCTGACAGGTTGCAGCTCATTAAAAGACAGGTCCTTTTGTATGGGCATTTTTTGCTATTGATTCCTCAGATAGGTTTTTTTATTGATGTTATGTGGATATATCCGCTCCATTTACATTTGGAGGTTTTTTTGCTGGTAAAAATTATTATTGTTATTTTGTAATTATTAATAAACATTACTGCATTTAATATTATTGAACATTGTGGTTTGAGTCTTGTTGCGTGTTTTTCATGGCAATTCTAGACTTATTTTTGGATTTGAGTACTTTCAGCAGCAGCTTTCCTCTCTCCCCCTCCAGCACACAGTCTCTCCTGGCTCGTCTCCTCCCCTCCACCACCAGGCTGAGGGAAGGGAGGAGAGCAGAGAGCCACTAGATAACAAGCGGCTCACTGATAGGTGCCGGCTCATATCGTTCACAGTGAAGAGCCGGCTCTTTGAGTCGGCTCGTTCGTGAACGTCACATCACTAAGGCTAGGTTCAGATTGCGTTAGTGCAATCCGTTTAGCGCGAGCGCTAGCGGATTGCGCTAACGCAATGTCTTTTTCGGGGCCGCGTTCAGGGGTCGCGTTAACGTCCCCGCTCTCGCAGATCCCCGATCTGCGAGAGCGGGGAACGGACCTCTGGCGCGCCGCGGACGCTGCAAGCAGCGTCCGAGGCGCACTACAAAAGACCGGCACATCGCTAGCGCGTGCCGAAAATGACACGCGCTAGCAATGCGCTCTAACATTGCCGGCAATGGGAGCGCTAACGGACGCGGTGCACGGCGTTAATTTCGCCGTGCAACGCTGTCCGTTAGCGCTATCCCATTAACGCAATGGGAACCTAGCCTAATTGCTACTGACATCAGTCACTCCCTCACACGCCACCAGAAGAGTTTTAATTAGTATGATAATTTTTTCCCCTTCTCATCTATATCTGGGGTGCAGTCAGGTGCATCTTGTACCCTGAAAAATCCAGTATATTCAGTTAGGTATATTAGTACAATTACCCAAGCAGGAAATCCTGAGTTATCTTTTTATGGGTCTGTAAGCAGGTACATGATGGCACATAACAAAGCGATGGCTGAGTCATTGTCCACATTGAATGCCAACAGCAGGATTCCTCGGACTCTGAATGGATCTTTAACCCCATCACAACCATATAACGTAACTGTATGTCATATACAGCTGGCAGCAATCAGAGTTAGGTGCCGTCTGTGTATTGCGCGCATTAAATAAAAATAAAAAACAACAGCTGGGGGCTGGTGTTAATATTCAGGGAAGTGGCTAATAGCCATGGAGGTTGCCAGCATATTAATAACAGTTCTTTGCTTAGCCTTTACTGGTTATAGGGGAGGATCCCCCCCAAAAAAAAATCATGTGGGCCCCCCCCTATATTTACTTGCCAGCAAAGGCTAGACAGACATTTGTGGGCTGATATTAATAGGCAGGGACAGGGCCATGAATATTGGCCCCCTCCCAGACTAAGAACATCAGCCCTTAGCTGCCCCAGAAATAGCACATGCATTAGATGCACCAGTTCTGGAGCTTCGCCTTTGCTCTTCCCATTTGCCCTGCTGCGGTGGGGTAATAGTTGTGGGGTTGATATCAGTGGGATTTATGTCCATTGACATCAAGCCCAGGAGTTAGTAATGGAGAGGTGTCTATAAGACACGCTCATTACTAACCCCATAGTTAAATTTAATAAAGACACACACAGAGTAAAGTCCTTTAATTGAAATAAACACTCCCCAACCCTCTTTTATCCATTTATTAACCAAAAAATCATAGTAATCTTCACCTTTCTGCCGATAATCCATAATGCTCATGATCCCCAACTCGGCTACATCCAGATGGTGTGGTGAGCTGTGACATCAGTAAGTAAGCGGTTATTAATACTCTGGTACCTCTATGGCCATTAGCCCTTTCCCAGAATATTGACACCAGCTGTCAGCTTTCCCTCAGCTGGCTAGAAAGATGAAGAGGGACCCCACTCAGTTTTTTAATTTTATAATTTATTTAATATACGCGATACACAGACGGCTAATGCTGACTACAAGTCTCATCAGCCTCCCTTGGTCTCGCTGATCGCAGGGAGGCCAGGCGTAACTGATGAGAGCTGCACCCAGTCCCTGGCAATAGCGCTAATTGTACTAGTTTTCCCAGGTGACTGTACGTGTTACACTGATAACACATGGATAACATCCGTATGCACTTGTGCGGGACGTATTGCGGACCATTCTGCCGGCAAAAAAAACAAACATGTCAAAGTGTTTTGCACACGGACACAAGGTCCTTGGAAACACACTGACGAGTACATACCTATATTTTTGAATGGATCTATGTGTGTACGTGTCTCCTGTATGTTTCACCACACGTACTGGAGTCATTGACGTGTGAAGGGGCCTTATGTTCTAAAAGTTAGTCAAATAGTTGCATATACCCTAAAATGGTTCCTATGAAACTCATACAAGACTCATACTGTAAAAGTATACACATGAACGCTTGAGTTAAAAAGATCTATTGTGCGCTTTTGTGATGACCTTATGACGCCATTATGTAGCCGAATAAACAAGAACTGATGTGGGACCAGACAGAGGAACCATGGAGCTAAGGTGATTCATCTGAGTTTGAAAAAAAAATAAAGATTTAGTTTTTTTGGCCATATAATCTATCCCTAATTGCAGTCTATTGTAGAAGTGGTCGACTGAGGTTTGGGTTCCCTATAGGGAGCTAAATAATGTGGAAATAAAGATTCTGAACATCCACATTTATTCAGCCCATACAGTAAATGCTGGTAAGATAAAAAAATGAAATAAAAATTAAAGAATTCTATTTTTTTCAGTCCCCTTGCCTCCCCCAAAAAATGAAATAAAAGTCATAAGTACACCAAATTACAGTAGTACAAATAAAAACAATGACTTAACCTACTAAAAACAAGCCTTCAAACAGCATCTTTCACTGGGAAAATGAAAAAAAAAAAATTATGGGTCATAAAAAATTGTAGACAAACCAATTGATTTATTTATACAAACTTTTTAATCTTTTGATGCAAGAAATTACAAAAAATAATAATAAAAAAGTGTATACATTTGGTATCTCCTTAATCAATCTGAACAGGAGAATCAAGGTGCCAGAACTGATCTGTACCGCACAATGATCAACGTATAAACAAACCCCAAAAAACAATAGCAGTATTGTATTTTATCCATCATTTCATCCTAGATCAAAAATGTTCCTGTTCTTCAGTACATGATATGGTACAGTGAATAGGTGCTATTGAAGAGCCAAGACATTAATGACACATAGACATATTTATTTATTTTACTCACTTATATAGCACCATTAATTCCACAGCACTTTATTATATGTCAATAATGTTTGTAAAGTATTATACTTTTATTGCCTTTTATACAGCAGAACACTACAAACCTCAAGCAATCCCAGTCCATTCCTTAGTGAATGTGTCACTGTTCCTCCCTACATACGCGCTCCTTTCTCTAGGTTTATTAGTAACCAATTAATTTCATTAATAACTTCCATGTACATGGGCGTAACTCAATCTGCATGCCATGTATTGCATGTCGTAGGCCTTTCGTTATAGGGCGTTTTCTGCATTTCTTCTCTGCCTTTGTGAAAATTATGCAAATTTCTAAACTTTTTTTCACAATTCTGAGCATCAATAACGCAATAATTTTCCTGAAGTTGAAGAACCGCTGTTCTAGTGGACCTGACATTGTAATATGCTTCCCTTAAAGGGGTATTCCAGTATACACCAGTTATTGCTTATCCACTGGATAGGTAACTATTAGATCGTGAAAAAATGGGAAAATCCAGCAAACGTCCTAAAACATCACATTTATTATGCTGACATAGATTACCTAACGGTATGAAGTGACACATAGGTGAATAAAAGTAAAATTATCTTTATTGACATATTATTTTAAAATTACATCCTGTCTTTTTAAGATTTGTAATTTTAAAATAATATGTCAATAAAGATAATTTTACTTTTATTCACCTATGTGTCACTTCATACCTTGTTAGGTAATCTATGTCAGCATTCATGATCGAAGTGCTAATTTTTTGCCTATAAAATTTTTTTTTTTCGGATTATGAGATTAACATCACATTTATTAGTAGATTAAAACACGAAAAGGAAAAATGTAAAAAAAAATGATAATGGTCGATGCGTTTCGAGCTACACTAGCTCTTAAAGGGAAACGGTCACCCCCAAAATCAAAGATGAGCTAAGCCCACCGCCATCAGGGGCTTATCTACAGCATTCTGGAATGCTGTAGATAATCCCCCGATGTATCCTGAAAGGTGAGAAAAAGAGGTTAGATTATACTCACTCATGGGGCGGTCCCGGTGCAGTGGGTGCCGCGGTCCGGGGCCTCCCATCTTCTTACGATGACGTCCTCTTCTTGTCTTCACGCTGCTGCTCCAGCGCAGGCGTACTTTATCTGCGCCGCAGCGTGAAGACAAGACGAGGACGTCATCCTATGAAGATGGGAGGCCCCGGCCAGGACCGCGACACCCATCAGACCGGACCGCAGGGGGACCACCCCTAGGTGAGTATAATCTAACCTCTTTTTCACATCTTTCAGGATACATCGGGGGCTTATCTACAGCATTACAGAATGCTGTAGATAAGCCCCTGATGCCGGTGGGCTTAGCTCACCTTCGATTTTGGGGGTGACAGGTTCCCTTTAATAAGAAATGGAGCTGCTGGCCATACATGAGCCTCTATGTTCAGACTTGTGGCACTGTGATACTGTGCACAGTGCACAGTGTGGCTATCTTTGTCAGTGCCACAGACTCGAATGGAGCAGGACAGCTCATATTGGACCCATATAGTTCCAATAGTGCTCACTTACACAGTGGATAGGTGATGAATTATTTAGACTAGAATATCTCTCTAAATGCATATGGATTCACACTTGCAAGGAGATGGACAATTTATTCTTTTTTTATGTTAATTTTCTTGCTAAATGGAAATGAATACATTGATGGTCTACCAATATTAGATCTGGGGGGGTTCAATTCAAGAACAGCGCCTTACATCTTGTAGTGGCTGCGCCCTGGTATTACAGGTCAGTCAGATAGTTAGATAGCTGCCATTTATCCAAGAGCTATGGCGCCCATGCATAGGAGCGGTTGCTTGGCTTTACGAGACCGCTCTGGAGGCAGCTTATCTTGGACATCTAGAACATTGGCAGTCTAAAATCAGACATGCTGGATCCTTATCTCCCCGACGTCTTATGTTGGTGGCCCCCATACACATTAGACTGTCAGCACAGCGTTTTCGGATGTCAGTTTAATGTGTGTGAGGCCTTAAGAATAGGCCATCATGGTGAATATTCAGCCTTACCTGATATTCAAGTTATATTAACCAAACACTTCCTTGTCTTCCAGTTCTGGAGTCCAAACCAGAAGATAACAACGTGGGAGAGAGAGCGGTGAGGAAGCAAGAATGTGAGGGATGCTGCAGCGCGTATGCCCGCATCCTGCAGCACCTGGAGAGGAGGGCAGAAGCAGAGCAGCGGCTACGGGAAGAGGAGCTGGCGCTCCGACGTGAGGAGCTGCAGCTGCAGAGGGAGCGCGCTGCGCTGGAGAGGGAGAGGCAGGAGGCTGAGCGCAAGGAGAGGGAGAGACGGTTCGAGCTAGAAAGAGAGGAGAGGCAAGTCATATTGGAAATACTGCGCGAGAAGATGATTAAGTGACAGCAGGGACGGGCACTCAGTGGGTGCGGGGCATTCACAGGTACTACTACATGCACAAAGCAGGTGGACCGCAAGGCCATGCATTGGATAGGCAAGTCACCGGCTATGGTGGAAAGGAACGTCTTGGGAGGGGAACATCACGAATAATGTCAAAAAAGGGAAGGGACAGACAGCATACACCAGAGAGAAGGAAGGCAGGTGGTGCTGTAATGCAGAGGGTGCCCTCCCGGTGCCCAGATAATGCCAAGCTAAGAGAGCCATTGTTATCAGTGGTTGTGCCAGGAATAGCTGAAGGGTGTTTCACTCTTTCACTGCCAGGATAAACAATACCCCCTATAGTTATTTACATGGGGACAGTCTACCAGCCCTGGAATAAAAGATTCCTCTGGACGGTGATGGAACGTGTACAGACAGGCGGTTTACTGTGTGTAAATGTTTCTTTTCAGGATCATTAATAAACTAATGACTGAAAAGGTCTTGTTGGTTCTCACTTAAGTGGATCTGGTCATTCAGCCTGACAGCCATTTAAAGGGAACCTGTCATGGCTATTGACCTGCAGATACATTCTGACATCGTGCAGCACCCGCACTTAATTTTATTCACCCCCGGCAGAGTTCGACGTCCAGTCATAAGGTTGGCGACAGCTTAATTTTAGTCACCGCTCTGTGTATAGAAAGCAGTGACTGTAACTGCATCTTGGCACTAACCGACACCCGGCCCTAATGCTGAGCTGTCAGTCTGGCCGGGGCACGGTTACAGCCGCGGCTCTCTATATACAGCGCCGTCACTAAAATAAAGACATCGCCATCCTTATGACTGGAAGTCGGAGTCTGCCAAGAGGAATAAAGTCCATTTCCTCCTGGCACAGGGGCTCTCAATGCCAGCGCTGCCTAGTAAAGTAAAGCAACCACGATACATCTTCCAATAAAGTGACAATAACCTGCCGGACTCCATTGAGGTCAGTTGGGTCCGTCTGGTGCTATTAGAGTTTGTTACGTTGTCACTGCTGTCATTTTTGTTTTTCCAATTTTATAAGGGACCGCAATATGAAAAATACGATGCAGATATGAAGATCGGCTAAATTGCAATGGACTGTATGGATGCCCCCAGAGCCAAGATCAACACACGTCTCTATGCTCTGGTTAGACATTGACCATGCATTTATTGCTGTGGCCGGCACTCTACTGGTTTCTTGGCATACTTGAATAGCAAGATAAGACCTCAGGTTTAAAGGGCGTTTACAAAAAATTGTTATATTGGGCAAATATGTCCAATCATTCTCCAATATATAGATGTGTATCAAATTCATGATCAGTGAGAATTTGCGTGTGTTGCTGATCAAATCTTTTATGATGGTCTAAAATTATCCCTAGTCCGTATTGTGTTCTCTCGGACAAACAGACATCTGCTAAAGTACGAGAAAGGAGACCACAAAAGTGATCAAAATGACCAAACCCATCTGATTCCCGACTCATATAAGTGCATGGCCTTGGATATTAAAACTATCTGTATCAGGCATTGTTTTTACAATTTTATCTTTCCGTGTAAAAAGGACTCTCAGACCAATGTCCCAGTTAGGTTTGGTGCCACCTTGCTTGTCCAGGACATATCATGTGTACTCAGAACGTTAAGTAACCGGAGACATATTTGTACATAGCAACGTCAACAGATATGTAAAGTGTCAGGGTTACTGCAGTCCCAACTCATGTGCGCGTCATATATTTGTATACATACCCCATTGCGGACATTTCTCATCGGAATTCCACTAAGCAAGATTGTAAAAACCCCCGTTACTGTCATCATAATTGAGATACCTAGACTTCCAAGAAGACCCCATCTGACACCAGGACTCAGGTTTCCAGAACAGGTGCTGGTTGTCAGTCACTCCAGAGATGACGTGATGTGTAGAAGATATACAACCTTGTCTATATGGTCTACATGAGACAAAAACAAAGAAACGAGCGGATGTGGATTAAGTCAATAAAGGACCAGAAGTATGTTTATGTTTAGACCCCCGTCATCACTGTGGAGTTGGAGGGCCGGCTGCATAACCAGATGACGAGGGCTGGTAGAGTAGTGATTACAGGAGATTTTACCTTTCCTGATATTGACTGGGATCATGGTTCAAGGGGAGAAAATTCCTCAGCTTGTTGCAGGATAATTTTATGGACCATTTTGTGGAAGACCTGACAAGAAGCCATGCTTGGTTGGACCTGCTCATTTCAATGACCACAAAATAACTTAAGTTTGTTTAAGGGGAATCTGAATGCTGAGCGCTTTATAACACCACCCACACCACTGATTGGTATCTTTCTGTGTATGCTGTTCATAGGCAGAAAGCTGCCAATCAGTGGTGGAATTATACAGAACTCATGGATATGGAGGACTACATTATAGCAGGTTTACTAGTCCTCTAGTGATCATCTGCTGATTATACTAATATACTTGTTTTAAAAATTCTCTACTGTTCCCTAACTCCACTATCTAACTGCTTTTCTATTTTTTTACTTTACTTCCTGTCTCATGACTATTCATTTGAGTATCCCCAGTGCATGCTCGGATACTCAGACGAAGAATCATCAAGGGGCAGAGGCTGCGGTCACTGTCACAGCCCCCCCCTGAAATGAAGTGCCATCAGTGATGCTCATTTCAGGGGCTGGTCCCTGAGTGTCTCCTCCTTTGTGCTCTCTGTGATGTCTGTTGTTGGCTTAGCTGAATAGTAGTAAGCCATCAGCAGAGCGTTGTCACTGTACCCAGCGTGCAGGAGGACTCACTGGTCTCTGCTGGACATAGTGACCGCTCTGCTTCCGGCTTATTACAATTCAGATAAGCAGACAGCAGACTGAACGCTGTGCTCATGGTACTGGGGGAGACCCGGCACAAGGACGACTCCACACAAGGGAGACACTGCACAAAGGAGACACTCAAGCACAGCACCACCCCTGAAGTAAGCGTCACTGATGATGATGACGCTTCATTTCAGGGAGGGGGCTGTGACAGT
This sequence comes from Ranitomeya variabilis, assembly GCF_051348905.1. Lineage (NCBI taxonomy): Eukaryota > Metazoa > Chordata > Amphibia > Anura > Dendrobatidae > Ranitomeya > Ranitomeya variabilis. Next base: position 474,594,653 of record NC_135235.1, on the reverse strand, counting down.
GACTGCATCCTCTGCCCCTGATGATACTTTGAGTATCACACCATGCACTGGGGATACTCGAATGAATTGTCATCAGACAGGAAGTAGAGAAAAAGAATACAAAAGCAGTTAGTGTAGTTAGGGAACGGGAGGGAATTTTTAAAGCAAGTATATTAGAAAATAGCTTAGACTATGGCACTAAATAGGAAAAAAATGCTTTGCCTTTGGACCGCCCCTTTAACTTTTTCAACCACATAAGACTCACAAAGTATGGTAAAAAGCTGTTTTATGTAAAACACTCCCTAAAATACCAAAGGGCACTCCTTCTATCTGGAGAAAATAAATACCTTATTGGAAAACCTCCTTAAATAGAGCTGGTGTCATCCTATCCCAACACTGTATCTATCTGGCAGCCTCACATTGTGCAAGAATAATTGTGTCATTCTCCATTATTTGCTGTAGGTGTCACTGGACACTAAGGACAATGCCTGAAGATGCTAGTGGTATTTCCAGTCTACAAATGCATTGTAAACACAGAATGGATGCATATTGTCACTGCAGTCATAGCAATGTAATAATTTATAGCATCAGCCATTCCTTTTTATCTGTGGCCTTTTCAAGAGAAGAACTGTTACCTTTCTGTTTTTAGCATACAAACCACCATTTTAGGACAAAAATTGTCATTGACAATATTTAAAAATAGCAGAAATAATAATAAGAACCTTAACCTGTGCAGAATATTTCTGTCCTCACTAAATATTCATACGAAACTTTAAAAGATCCTTTCGCTATGAGATGTTATCTTTCTGGTTGCACTGTCTCACAGAACACTAGAGAAGAAGCTGGAGTGCTCTTTCTACCTACAGAGCCACATACATCTGTGGATAGTTATAGAAGAAAGATCAAAATATTAGGTCACTAATAAAAATAAAATAATTTTCCACTCATAGAAAATGAAGTATATGGTTAGTATGTTTGTGTGACTCCAAAGAGCGCCACAGATTGTAAAAACCAAGGTTATAGTTTAAGGCCGGGGTCACACTAGAGAGAGAGTTTTACGGACGTATGAGAGGCGCAAAAACTACGCATTGCACACGGACCAATGATTCTCTAAGGGGCAGCTCCTATCAGCCGTATATTTCGCAGCCGCATTTTACGTGCGTAGAAAATCGCAGCATGCTGCGTTTGTCAGCGTATTGCGCAAAAAATCTGCTAATGAAAGTCTATAGGGGCGAGAAAAATACAGATTACACACGGACCATCAGTGTGACTTGCGAGAAATACGCACCGGTGTTCTATAGAAAAGCCGGTAATTCACTGACAGAATAAAACAAATAAATGTCTACACATAGTATAGGTATATATATATATATATATGTATATATCATTGAGACACACATATATATTTATATTTAATACAGAACTAGATAGCATAAAAGCCGGTAATTCAATTACTGGCTTTTGCTATATCCTTATCAAACCCGACAGGATATGAGACATGGTTTACATACAGTAAACCATTTCATATCCCTTATGTTTTTTTACATATTCCTCACTAATGATGTTAGTAGAGTGTGTGCGCAAAATTTGGGGGCTCTAGCTGTTAAAGTAAAGGGTTAAATCACGGGAAAAAACTGGCTCCCACGCAATTTTCTCCTCCAGAGTGGGAAAGCCAGTGACTGAGGGCAGGTATTAATAGCCTAGAGAGGGACCATGGTTATTGGCCCCCCTGGCTAAAAACATCTGCCCCCAGCCACCCCAAAAAAGGCACATCTGTAAGATGCGCCTATTCTGGCACTTAGCCTCTCTCTTCCCACTCCCGAGTAGCGGTGGGATATGGAGTAATAAAGGGTTAATGTCACCTTGCTAATGTAAGGTGACATTAAGCCTGGTTAATAATGGAGAGATGTCAACAAGACACCTATCCATTATTAATCCAATAGTAGCAAAGGGTTAATAATACACACACATGAAGAATAAAGTATTTTAATGAAATAAAAACACATGGGTTGTAAAATCTTTATTGCACGCTTAATCCACCTGAAGACCCTCGTTCTGTAAAAGAAAAAAGCAACAATATCCCATACCTCTCCAGCGCTCAGTCATGTCCAACACTGTAAATCCATCTGAAGGGGTTAAATAATTTTACAACCAGGAGCACTGCTAATGCAGCTGTTGCTCCTGCTTGTAAAAACTGAAGAATGAATGGAAAGCAGGGGAACCTAGCTAACTAGACTTGCGGTGCTGCGCCCCCTGCTGGCATAAACTCATATGAACTCGAGCATGAGAAAATATTCAGAAAAATTCTCATGCTAGAGCTGGGCGCAACCAATCAGCGAAGCGTGGTTCAAATCCCGCGCCAATTCGCGGCTGGACTGCGCTTGTCGCTGATTGATTGCGGCCGGGCACGACCAATCAGCAAAGCGTGGTTGAAATCCCATGCCAATTCGTGGCCGGACTGCGCCAATATCGCTGATTGGTCGCGGCCGGCCGGGCGCGACCAATCAGCACAGCGGGGTTTAAATCCCGAGCCAATATCGCTGATTGGTCGCAGCCGGGCGTGACCAATCAGCAAAGCGTGGTTTAAATCCCGTGCCAATTCGAGGCCGGACTGCGCCTGTCGCTGATTGGTGGTGGGCAGCCGGCGAGACCAATCAGCGATGTGGGATTTCCGTTACAGACAGAATTAGACGATTATATAGTAGATACCCGATGCGTTAGAATTGGGCCACCATCTAGTATTCATATAAACATTGGTGCTTACATTTATGTTTTAACCCATTGGACACACTGCCACTGTTTTTCTCCTGTCTTTATTTTAAGAGTCAAAACTTTATTAGTCATCTATTGCTGTATGACAGGATGACTTATAGTTTTCAAAGACACCATTTATTTTACCATATGATAAACTTAAAGACGGGGAACATTTTTATTCTTTACCTTACACACTGTCCTCCATGTTCTCTCCCTCACAGACTGTCCTCCATGTTATTCTCTCCCTCACACACTGTCCTCCATGTTATTCTCTCCCTCACAGACTGTCCTCCATGTTATTCTCTCCCTCACAGACTATCCTTCATGTTATTTTCTCCCTCACACACTGTCCTCCATGTTATTCTCTCCCTCACACACTGTCCTCCTTGTTATTCTCTCTCTCACAGACTGTCCTCCTTGTTATTCTCTCCCTCACTGTCATCCATGTTATTCTCTCCCTCACAGACTGTCCTCCTTGTTATTCTCTCCCTCACAGACTGTCCTCCATGTTATTCTCTCAAACACACACTGTCCTCCATGTTATTCTCTCCCTCACACACTGTCCTCCTTGTTATTCTCTCCCTCACAGACTGTCCTCCATGTTATTCTCTCTCACAGACTGTCCTCCATGTTATTCTCTCAAAAACACACTGTCCTCCATGTTATTCTCTCCCTCGCACACTGTCATCCATGTTATTCTCTCCCTCACAGACTGTCCTCCATGTTATTCTCTCCCTCACAGACTGTCCTCCATGTTATTCTCTCCCTCACAGACTGTCCTCCATGTTATTCTCTCCCTCACAGACTGTCCTCCATGTTATTTTCTCCCTCACACACTGTCCTCCATGTTATTCTCTCCCTCACAGACTGTTCTCCATGTTATTCTCTCCCTCACAGATTGTCCTCCATGTTATTTTCTCCCTCACAGACTGTCCTTCATGTTATTCTCATTCTAGTATATGTATGTAGTTTATTTTTGAACGCTGATTGGTCGAGGCTGGCTGGGCGCGACCAATCAGCGACGCGGGATTTCGGTTACAGACAGACACTTAGACAATTATATATATAGATACAGGGTGGTACAAAAGTAGGTGGTCAGTATGTGTAATAGGGTTATGAAGGGGGAGATTTATCAAACATGGTGTAAAGTGAAACTGACTCGGTTGCCCTTAGCAACCAATCAGATTCCACTTTTCATTCTTCACAGACTATTTGGAAAATGAAAGGTGGAATCTGATTGGTTGCTAAGGGCAACTGAGTCAGTTTCACAGATCCAGTTTTCACAGATAAATCTCCCCCAAATCTGTTTTCTTTTCTGATAATTCAGATAATCCATAATGGCAAATAATTTAAATACAGATCAAAGAAAATGGATTTTAAAAGAGTATTGGAAATACCAAAATGCTGAAACAGTTAGAGCAAATTGGGTTGAAACATTTGGTACTCAAGCCCCAAAGGGACAAACCATTTACCGCATTCTTGACAAATTCGATGCCACTGGCTCAATCCTTAATGCTCCAAAAACTGGTTGACCCAAAACAGCCTGTACAGAAAATAATAACTTGTTGCTGAAACATTTGTTCAGAGTCCAAAAAAGTCCACCAGAAGAGTCTCTTTAGAATTGGGAATTTCACGAGCTTCTATCATGCGAATCCTGAAATCTATTGGGTGGAAAGCTTATCGTCCACGTCTAATTCATGGTTGATTGGAGGATGATCCAGACAGGCGGCTGCAATTTAGTGAGATTATGCTTAACGAAATTGAAGAAAATCTAGTAATTTTAGATAACATTATGTGGAGTGATGAAGCTTCTTTCAAATCTGGCCATATTAACAGACATAATTGTATTTACTGGTATAATGAGAACATGCAGTTAACATTAGAGCAGCAACAAGTAAATGACCCTGGTGTCAATGTTTGGGGTGGTATTTCAAGTTTTGTTGTTTTTGGACGATGAACAGTCACAGGAGATAAGTATCTCGAAATTCTAATAAATCAAGTTGTTCCCCAGTTACAGCAACAGCCTAATTCAAATTACCTTTATTTCCAACAAAATGGGGCCCCTCCACATTATTCAAGAGTAGTCCGCGAGTATCTTGATGAAATATTTCCTAATAAATAGATTGGCTGAAGAGGCCCACTTGATTGGCCGGCACGTTCACCAGACTTGACCCCAATGGATTTTTTCTTTTGGCGAGTACTCAAGGACAAAGTTTATAGTCGAAAACTGAAAAGTGTCAGTGATTTGAAAAATTACATAAGAGATGGATTTCAAGAAATTAATACCCAAAGAGACTTGTGCAAAAATGTTTGTCGAAGCGTAAGAGGCAGACTTCAAAGCTGTGCAAATTGTGATGGAAAACAGTTTGAGCACCTGCGTTGATAAAATATAAGGGCTTTTGTATTGTTCAAAATAAAATTTAACTGTCAATGTTATGCTTGTGTTAGTAAATATAATTTTATATATGTCAAAATGTTATTTTCTGTCCACCTACTTTTGGTCCCCCCATTATTTATATATTATATATATATATATATATATATATATATATATATATATACATACATACAATCATGGCCAAAAGTATTGACACCCCTGCAATTCTGTCAGATAATACTCAGTTTCTTCCTGAAAGTGATTGCAAACACAAATTCTTTGGTATTATCTTCATTTAATTTGTCTTAAATGAAAAAACAAAAGAGAATGAAGCAAAACATTGATCATTTCACACAAAACTCCAAAAATGGGCCAGACAAAAGTATTGGCACCCTCAGCCTAATACTTGGTTGCACAACCTTTAGCCAAAATAACTGCGACCAACCGCTTCCGGTAACCATCAATGAGTTTCTTACAATGCTCTGCTGGAATTTTAGACCATTCTTCTTTGGCAAACTGCTCCAGGTCCCTGATATTTGAAGGGTGCCTTCTCCAAACTGCCATTTTTAGATCTCTCCACAGGTGTTCTATGGGATTCAGGTCTAGACTCATTGCTGGCCACCTTAGAAGTCTCCAGTGCTTTCTCTCAAACCATTTTCTAGTGCTTTTTCAAGTGTGTTTTGGGTCATTGTCCTGCTGGAAGACCCATGACCTCTGAGGGAGACCCAGCTTTCTCACACTGGGCCCTACATTATGCTGCAAAATTTGTTGGTAGTCTTCAGACTTCATATGCCATGCACACGGTCAAGCAGTCCAGTGCCAGAGGCAGCAAAGCAGCCCCAAAACATCAGGGAACCTCCGCCATGTTTGACCGTAGGGACTGTGTTCTTTTCTTTGAATGCCTCTTTTTTTCTCATGTAAACTCTATGTTGATGCCTTTGCCCAAAAAGCTCTACTTTTGTCTCTTCTGACCAGAGAACATTCTTCCAAAACGTTTTAGGCTTTTTCAGTTAAGTTTTGGCAAACTCCAGCCTGGCTTTTTTATGTCTCGGGGTAAGAAGTGGGGTCTTCCTGGGTCTCCTACCATACAGTCCCTTTTCATTCAGACGCCGACGGATAGTACGGGTTGACACTGTTGTACCCTCGGACTGCAGGGCAGCTTGAACTTGTTTGGATGTTAGTTGAGGTTCTTTGTCCAACATACGCACAATCTTGCGTTGAAATCTCTTGTCAATTTTTCTTTTCCGTCCACATCTAGGGAGGTTAGCCACAGTGCCATGGGCTTTAAACTTCTTGATGACACTGCGCATGGTAGACACAGGAACATTCAGGTCTTTGGAGATGGACTTGTAGCCTTGAGATTGCTCAGGCTTCCTCACAATTTGGTTTCTCAGGTCGTCAGACAGTTCTTTGGTCTTCTTTCTTTTCTCCATGCTCAATGTGGTGCACACAAGGACACAGGACAGAGGTTGAGTCAACTTTAATCCATGTCAACTGGCTGCAAGTGTGATTTAGTTATTGCCAACACCTGTTAGGTGCCACAGGTAAGTTACAGGTGCTGTTAATTACACAAATTAGAGAAGCATCACATGATTTTTCGAACAGTGCCAATACTTTTGTCCACCCCCTTTTTTATGTTTGGGGTGGAATTATATCCAATTTGGCTTTAGGACAATTCTTTTTGTGTTTTTTTCATTTAAGACAAATTAAATGAAGATAATACCAAAGAATTTGTGTTTGCAATCATTTTCAGGAAGAAACTGAGTATTATCTGACAGAATTTAAGGGGTGTCAATACTTTTGGCAATGACTGTATATATATATATATATATATATATATATATATATATATATATATATATATATATATATAGTATATATATTGTGAGATAGCGCTTACTGCCTGTGTTGGGCAACAGGATTAAAGCACTCGGGCACGTTTTCTCAAAAAACAGTCTATCCGGTTTATTAAACATCATAAACCGCACCACGAACAGTTCATTATTTATATCAATGGAACATAACCACCGACGGTCTGTTCCAATGGCAGATACTTCTCTGTCCGTAACTCCCTTTATCTGGAGTTACCTTACAGGAGCACCTGCTCCACACGATGACTCCTGTCAGTCCTGGTTCCCAGAGAAGCGGCCGAACTGGGATCGCCATCCTTGTGACCAGGGCACTTCAGATAGTCCAGACCTGCAGACGGAACTGTAGCTTCCTCAACACAGTAGCCACCAAAGGCTCTGCAGATACGGCCTCTCTGTGCGCTATTCAGGAAGTCCAGTCCCAGGCACCTCCAACACACAGGTCATCAGTCCATAGCCACACCAGGTGCTTCCAGGAATCCAGTCCACTCCAGGACATTCCAACACAGGCTATCCAGGACTTCACACTCTGACCATTCAGATCCATACACTCTCAACATGTGACCAAATCCTGGTCACATTACGTAGCTGTAACCACCCCCATAGGTGGGAGGTGTGTGTGTGTGGTTAGCCAGTCCCGCCCAGCTCTCCGTCTAACCCTGCAAGCCTCCCTTTTAACTATATAAATACTTGTGGGACTACAAGTCCCAGAACAACATTACTACAGGCTTACCGCGCAGACTCCCTCTGTGACACATACCAGCTATTTACAATGATGCCGAACACTTTCATTATCACCATTATAGATACGTCTCCATGTGTATCCTGAGGAGCACACATAGCGCCCCCTGGCTGTAACATGGGTCACTGCATCACTATAATATATATATATATATATATATATATATATACACACACAAACAGTATCCTCCTCTCTTTCTATACACACACAGTATCTCCCTGGTTTTATATATATATATATATATATATATATATATATATATATATATATATACTGCTCAAAAAAATAAAGGGAACACTAAAATCCCACATCCTAGATATCTCTGAATGAAATATTCCAGTTGTAAATCTATTCATTACGTAGTGGAATGTATTAAGAACAGTAAAACCTAAAAATTATCAACGTCAATCAGAACTATTATCCCACGGAGGTCTGGAGTTGGAATGATACTCAAAATCAAAGTGGAAAATAAAATTACAGGCTGATCCCACTTCAGTGGAAATGCCTCAAGGAAATGATATTCAGTTGTGTGTGTGTTGCCTCCATGTGCGTGTATGACCTCACACCTGGGCATGCTCCTGATGAGGCGGCGGATGGTCTCATGAGGAATCTCCTCCCAGACCTGGACTAAAGCATTTGCCAACTCCTGGACAGTCTGTGGTGCAACGTGACTGGTGGATGGTGCGAGACATGATGTCCCAGATGTGTTCAATCGGATTCAGGTCTGGGGAACGGGCGGGCCAATCCATAGCTTCAATGCCTTTATCTTGCAGGTACTGCTGACACACTCCAGCCACATGAGGTCTGGCATTGTCCTGCATTAGGATGAACCCAGGGCCAACCGCATCATCATATGGTCTCACAAGGGGTCTGAGGATCTCATCTCGATACCTAATGGCAGTCAGGCTACCGCTGGTGAGGACATGGAGGGCTGTGCGGCCCTCCAAAGAAATGCCACCCCACACCATTACTGACCCACTGCTAAACCGCTCATGCTGAAGGATGTTGCAGGCAGCAGATCACTCTCCACGGCATCTCCAGACTCTGTCACGTCTGTCACATGTGCTCAGTGTGAACCTGCTTTCATCTGTGAAGAGCACAGGGCGCCAGTGGCGAATTTGCCAATCCTGGTGTTCTGTGGCAAATGCCAAGTGTCCTGCATGGTGTTGGGATGTGAGCACAACCCCCATCTGTGGACGTCGGACACTCAGACCATCCTCATTGAGTTGATTTCTAATCGTTTGTGCAGAGACATGCACATTTGTGGCCTGCTGGAGGTCATTTTGGAGGTCATTTTGCAGGGCTCTGGCAGTGCACCTCCTGTACCTCCTTGCACAAAGGCTGAGGTATCAGTCCCGCTGCTGGGTTGTTGCCCTCCTACAGCCCCCTCCACTTCTGGTGTACTGGCCTGTCTCCTGGTAGCGCTTCCAGCCTCTGAACACTACGCTGACAGACAGCTAACCTTGCCACATCTCGCATTGATGTGCCATCCTGGATGAGTTGCACTACCTGAGCCACTTGTGTGGGTTGTAGAGTCCGTCTCATGCTACCATGAGTGTGAAAGCACAACCAACATTCAAAAGTGACCGAAACATCAGCCAGAAAGCATTGGTACTGAGATGTGGTCTGTGGTACCCACCTGCAGAACCACTCCTTTATTGAGTGTGTCTTGATAATTGCCAATAATTTCCACGGCTTTCAGTACCATCTATATGCCGATGACACTCAGATCTACCTCTCTGGCCCAGATGTCACCTCTCTGCTCTTCAGAATCCCAGAGTGTCTATCAGCCATATCCTCCTCTCGCTTCCTCAAACTCAATGTGGACAAATCTGAACTAATATCTTTCCTCCATCTCGCACACCTTTCCTACCTCATCTATCTATCACAATAAATTAATTCATACTTTCCCCTGTCCCGGTAATCCGCTGCCTCGGAGTAACCCTTGACTCTGCCCTGTCCTTTAAACCGCACATCCAAGCTCTCGCCACCTCCTGTCACCTCCATCTCAAAAATATTTTCAGAATCCGTCCTTTCCTCAACCCTCACTCTACCAAAATGCTTGTACATGCCCTAATCATCTCCCACCTCGACTACTGCAACATCCTCCTCTGTGGCCTACCTTCTAACACTCTCGCACCCCTCCAGTCCATCCTTAAATCTGCTACCCAACTAATTAATCTCTCCTCACTACACTCCTGCTTCCCTTCTTTGCAAATCCCTTCCCTGGCTCCCAATTTCCCAGCGTATCCAGTTTAAACTACTAACACTGACCTACAAAGCCATCCATAACCTTTCTCCTTCGTATATTTCCAAACTAATCTCTCAATATCTTCCCTCACGTAATCTCCGGTCCTCCCAAGAACTCCTTCTCTCCTCCACGCTTATTCGCTCCTCACCCAATCGCCTCCAAGACTTCTCCCGGATATCCCCCATCATCTGGAATTCAGTGCCCCAGCACGTCCGGTTATCCACCACATTTAGATCCTTAATAATAACAATCTTTATTTTTATATAGTGCTAACATATTCCGCAGCGCTTTACAGTTTGCACACATTATCATCGCTGTCCCGATGGGGCTCACAATCCAAATTCCCTATGAGTATGTCTTTGGAATGTGGGAGGAAACCAGAGGAAACCCATGCAAACACGGGGAGAACATACAAACTCCTTGCAGATGTTGTCCTTAGTGGGACTTGAACCCAGGACTCCAGAACTGCAAGGCTGCAGTGCTATACACTGAGCCACAGATCATTCAAACGGAACCTGAAAACCCATCTCTTCAAAGTAGCTTACAACCTGTAATGACCACACGACCACCTCACCACCTTTGGAGCTACTGCAACCCGTACTGTCTCCTTCCCTACAATCCTGTAGAATGTAAACCCGCAAGGGCAGGGTCATCTCCCCTCTGCATCAGTCTGTCATTGTTAGTTTTGTTTACTGTGATATTTGTATTTTGATGTAACCCCGTCTCATGTGCAGCACCATGGAATTAATGGTGCTATATAAATAAATAATAATAATCTGTTGTCTATTCCATTTGCACAACAGCATGTGAAATTAATTGTCAAACAGTGTTGTTTCCTAAGTGGACAGTTTGATTTCACAGAAGCTTGATTTACTTGGAGTTATATTCTATTGTTTAAGTGTTCCCTTTATTTTTTTGAGCAGTGTATATGTATACACATGGTCAAATTTTGTTGGTACTCCTCGTTTAATGACAGAAAAACCCACAATGGTCACAGAAATAACTTGAGTCTGACAAAAGTAATAACAATTTAAAAATCTATGAAAATGAACAAGTGAAATTCAAACATTGCTTTTCAACCATGCTTCCACGGAATTAAAAAAAAATATGACTCATGAAATAGGCCTGGACAGAAATGACGATACCCCTGAAAATAATGTGACAAAAGGGACATGTTAAATCAGGGCATGTCAACTAGCATCACAGGTGTCTACAATCTTGGAATCAGTTAGTGGGCCTGTATATAGGGCTACAGATACTCACTGTGCTGTTTGGTGACATGGTGTGTATCACACTCAACATGGACCAGAGGAAGCAAAGGAAAGAGTTGTCATAGGAGAATAGAAAGAAAATTATAGTCAAACATGTCAAAGGTAAAAGTTATAAGACCATCTCCAAGCAGCTTTATGTACTTGTGACTACAGTTGCACATATTATTCAGAAATTTAAGATCCATGGGACTGTAGCCAAACTCACTGGACGTGGCCGCAGGAGGAAAATTGATGACAAATCAAAGAGACGGATAATACGAATGGTAACAAAAGAGCACAGAAAAACTTCTAAATAGATTAAAGGGGAACTTAAAGCTCAAGGAACATCAGTGTCAGATTGCACCATCCGTCGCTGTTTGAGCCAAAGTGGACTTCATTGGAGACGATCAAGGAGGACACCATTGTTGAAAAATAATTATAAAAAAGCCAGACTGGAATTTGCCAAACTACATGTTGACAAGCTACAAAGCTTCTGGAAGAATATCCTATGGACAGATGAGACAAAAATGGAACTTTTTGACAAGGCACATCAGCTCTATGTTTACAGATGGAAAAATGGGGCATATGAAGAAAAGAACACTGTCCCTACAGTGAAACATGGAGGAGGCTCTGTTATGTTCTGGGGCTGCTATGCTGCATCGGGCACAGGGTGTCTAGAATCTCTGCAGGGTACAATGAAATCTCAAGACTGTCAAGGGATTCTAGAGAGAAATGTGCTGCCCAGTGTCAGAAAGCTTGGTCTCAGTCACAGGTCATGGGTCTTGCAACAGGATAATGACCCAAAACACACAGCTAAAAAAAAAAAAAAAAATGGCTAAGAGGAAAACATTGGACTATTCTGAAGTGGCCTTCTATGAGCCCTGACCTAAATCCTATTGAGCATCTTTGAAAAGAGCTGAAACATGCCATCTGGAAACGACAACTTCAAACACGAGACAACTTGAGCAGTCTGCTCTTGAGGAGTGGGCCAAAATACCTGCCGAGAAGTGCAGAACTCTCATTGACAGTTACAGGAATCATTTGAGTGCAGTGATTGCCTCAAAAGGTTGTGCAACAAAATTTTAAGGTAAGGGTACCATCATTTCTGTCCAGGCCTATTTCATGAGTTTTTTTTTTTTTTTTTAAATTCTGTGGAAGCATGGTTGAAAAGCAATGTCTGACTTTCATTTGTTCATTTTCATAGATTTTTAATTTATTACTTTTGGCAGATTCAAGTTATTTCTGTGACCATTGTGGGTTTTTCTGTCATTAAACAAGGGGTACCAACAATTTTGACCACGTGTGTATACACATATATACAAAGCAGTGTCACCTATATAATGTATGTACACATCAGTCACAGTTTCACCTATATAATGTATATAGACTGCTGTATATCTAATATATAAAGCTGAATGTGTGTGTGTGTGTATGTATGTATGTATGTATGTATGTCCGGGATTGGCATCTGAACCGTAGCAGCTACAGCCACAAAATTTTGCACAGTCACACGTCTGGACCCCGAGAGCGTCATAGGCTATGTTGTGAGGTGAAATTTTAACCCCGCGCTTTCCAATTCACCAAACAATTTTGCCCCTATCTACATAATGGGGAAAAAGTGAAAGGAAAAGTGTTGGAGGCGTCGCAGCTACAGGCACAAAATTTTGCACAGTCACACGTCTGGACCCTGAGAGCGTCAAAGCTATATTGTGAGGTGAAATTTTAACCCCGCGCTTTCCAAGTCACCAAACAATTTTGCCCCTATCTACATAATGGGGAAAAAATGAAAGGAAAAGTGTTGGAGGCAAATTAACAGCTGCCAGATGTGAACAAGGGGGACTTAAAGAATGACAGCGATGGCACCAAAGAGTATATACTGTACAGTTGCTAAGGTGGGGCCCCAACATGGGATAATCACACCACCACGGGGATATGAACACACACACAAAATGCGCCACACACTACCACGTGCTCGAACACATATACCACCCTCAGTGCACATTTCACCACACATACACCAACCTCGCCACATAAAAGTAGAAACACAAAAGTCGCCGCTCAAAACTCGCCACGCGCAAAACTCTCCACATGCAAAACTCGCCACACGTGCAAAACTCGCCACACGCAAAACTTGCACACGCAGAAAAATTGCCACACGCAGAAAAATTGCCACATGCACAAAAGTTGCAACACATGCAAAAGTTGCCTCACACAAAACTTGCACATACTCAAAAGGCACCACACATAAAACTCGCCACGCGCAAAACTCGCCATGCGCAAAACTTGCTGCACACAACTTGCTACACTAACCTGTCACATGCAACTCGACACACAAAAAGTTGCTACACGCATGTCGCCACACAAAACTCATCTCACAAAAGTCCCTACATGCATGTCGCCACACGCAACTCAACACACACAACTTGACACACGAAACTCGCCCTAAAACACACACAAGTCTGGTATCCTTCAAAAATAAAAATCTGATTAATAAGCAGACAAACTACAAGAGCAACAAATGTACCATATAGGAATCCGGCAGCTGTCAGTCACATGACCAGTCTATTATGTGTATGTGTGAGCTAATATATACTGCCAGGGGGTGGGCTTACTGTTGGCTGGGGATTTATCAGGCTGCCATTTTAGCTTACAAATACTGAGGTAAAAATACTGACCAAATAACGTGTGAACGAGGGCTAATACAGGAGGAGATGGCATACAGCTATATACTATATACAGGAGATGACACACAGGTATATACTATTTACAGGGGAGATGACACACAGGTATATACTATATACAGGAGGAGATGACACACAGATATATACTATATACAGGAGAGATGACACACAGGTATATACTATATAGAGGAGGAGATGACATACAGGTACATACTACATACAGGAGGAGATGACATACAGGTATATACTATATACAGGAGGAGATGACACACAGGTATATACTATATACAGGAGCAGATTACCTACAGGTATATAGTATATACAGGAGGAGATGACACAGGTATATGCTATGTATAGGAGGAGATGACATACAGGTATATACTATATACAGGAGATGACACACAGATATATACTATATATAGGTGAGATGACACACAGGTATATACTATATACAGGAGATTACATACAGGTATATCTAATATATAAAGCTGAATGTGTGTATGTATGTATGTGTGTATGTCCGGGATTGGCATCTGTACCGTCGCAGCTACAGCCACAAAATTTTGCACAGTCACACGTCTGGACCCCGAGAGCGTCATAGGCTATGTTGTGAGGTGAAATTTTAACCCCGCGCGTTCCAATTCACCAAACAATTTTGCTCCTATCTACATAATGGGGAAAAAGTGAAGGGAAAAGTGTTGGAGGAAAATTGACAGCTGCCAGATGTGAACAATGAGGACTTAAAGAATGAGAGCGATGGCGACAAAGAGTATATACCGTACAGTTGCTAAGGTGGGGCCCCGACATGGGATACTCACCACACACGGGGATATGAACACAAACACAAAATGCGCCACACACTACCACGTGCTTGAACACATATACCACCCTCAGCACACATTTCACCACACACACACACCAACCTCGCCACATAAAAGTCGAAACACAAAAGTCACCACTCAAAACTCGCTACATGCAAAACTCGCCATATGCAAAACTAGGCTCACGCAAAACTCGCCACACGTGCAAAACTCACCTCATGGAAAACTCACCTCATGCAAAACTTGCACACACAGAAAAATTGCCACATGTACAAAAGTTGCACCACATGCAAAAGTTGCCTCACACAAAACTTGCACATACTCAAAATGCACCACACATAAAACTCGCCACGCGCAAAACTCGCCATGCACAAATCTTGCTGCACACAACTTGCTACACTAACCTGTCACATGCAACTCAACACACAAAATGTTGCTACACGCATGTCGCCACACAAAACTCATCTCACAAAAGTCGCTACATGCATGTCGCCACACGCAACTCAACACACACAACTTGACACATAAAACTCGCCCTAAAACACACACAAGTCTGGTATTGTCCTTCAAAAATAAAAATCTGATTAATAAGCAAACTACAAGAGCAACAAATGTACCATATAGGAAATACGGCAGCTGTCAGTCACATGACCTGTCTATTATGTGTATGTGTGAGCTAATATATACTGCCAGGGGGGAGGGCTTCCTGTTGGCTGGGGATTTATCAGGCTGCCAATAGCAACCAATCACAGCTCAGCTTCTATTTTGCTACAGTTAATTAACCTGAGCTCTGATTGGTTAATATAGGCAACAAAGACATTCTCAGTATAACAAAGCTAATATATGTTGTGAAATGCTTCTATTTGCTTAGTTTTTGCCTTTTAATAATTACATTTCTATCTATTTGTTTTGTGGTTTTTGTGTGCAGAATAAATTTTTGTTAACACATTCTATTTTGCTAACAGCAGTCATTAACCCGGGCGAAGCCGGGTAGTACAGCTAGTCTAATATATAAAGCTGAATGTGTGTATGTGTGTATGTATGTATGTGTGTATGTCCGGGATTGGCATCTGAACCGTCGCAGCTACAGCCACAAAATTTTGCACAGTCACACGTCTGGACCCCGAGAGCGTCATAGGCTATGTTGTGAGGTGAAATTTTAACCCCGCGCTTTCCAATTCACCAAACAATTTTGCCCCTATCTACATAATGGGGGAAAAAGTGAAAGGAAAAGTGTTGGAGGCGTCGCAGCTACAGGCACAAAATTTTGCACAGTCACACGTCTGGACCCCGAGAGCGTCAAAGCTATGTTGTGAGGTGAAATTTTAACCCCGCGCTTTCCAATTCACCAAACAATTTTGCCCCTATCTACATAATGGGGAAAAAGTGAAAGGAAAAAGTGTTGGAGGCAAATTAACAGCTGCCAGATGTGAACAAGGGGGACTTAAAGAATGAGAGCGATGGCGCCAAAGAGTATATACTGTACAGTTGCTAAGGTGGGGCCCCAACATGGGATAATCACCACACCACCACGGGGATATGAACACACACACAAAATGCGCCACACACTACCACGTGCTCGAACACATATACCACCCTCAGTGCACATTTCACCACACATACACCAACCTCGCCACATAAAAGTCGAAACACAAAAGTCGCCGCTCAAAACTCGCCACGCGCAAAACTCTCCACATACAAAACTCGCCACACGTGCAAGACTCACCTCATGGAAAACTCGCCACACGCAAAACTTGCACACGCAGAAAAATTGCCACATGCACAAAAGTTGCAACACATGCAAAAGTTGCCTCACACAAAACTTGCACATACTCAAAAGGCACCACACATAAACCTCGCCACGCGCAAAACTCGCCATGCGCAAACTTGCTGCACACAACTTGCTACACTAACCTGTCACATGCAACTCGACACACAAAAAGTTGCTACACGCATGTCACCACACAAAACTCATCTCACAAAAGTCGCTACATGCATGTCGCCACACGCAACTCAACACACAACTTGACACACGAAACTCGCCCTAAAACACACACAAGTCTGGTATTATCCTTCAAAAATAAAAATCTGATTAATAAGCAGACAAACTACAAGAGCAACAAATGTACCATATAGGAATCCGGCAGCTGTCAGTCACATGACCAGTCTATTATGTGTATGTGTGAGCTAATATATACTGCCAGGGGGTGGGCTTACTGTTGGCTGGGGATTTATCAGGCTGCCAATTTAGCTTAAAAATACTGACCAAATAACGTGTGAACGAGGTCTAATACAGGAGGAGATGACATACAGATATATACTATATACAGGAGGAGATGACACACAGGTATATACTATTTACAGGGGAGATGACACACAGGTATATACTATATACAGGAGGAGATGACACACAGATATATACTATATACAGGAGAGATGACACACAGGTATATACTATATAGAGGAGGAGATGACATACAGGTACATACTACATACAGGAGGAGATGACATACAGGTATATACTATATACAGGAGGAGATGACACAGGTATATACTATATACAGGAGCAGATTACCTACAGGTATATAGTATATACAGGAGGAGATGACATACAGGTATATGCTATGTATAGGAGGAGATGACATACAGGTATATACTATATACAGGAGGAGATGACACACAGATATATACTATATATAGGTTAGATGACACACAGGTATATACTATATACAGGAGATTACATACAGGTATATACTATATATATAGGAGGAGATGACATACAGGTATATACTATATACAGGGGAGATGACACACAGCAGGTATATACTATATACAGGGGAGATGACATACAGGTATATACTATATACAGGAGATGACATACAGGTGTATACTATATATAAGGGAGATGACAAACATGTATATACTGAGGTGAAAATGAGAGGTGTGAGGTGAAAATGAAAAGGTGTGAGTGCAACATGAGAGGAGTGAGGGAAAATAGTGGAGTGATCGGAAAATGACAGATGTGAGGTCGAAATGACAAGTGTTAGGGGGGAATGAGAGGAGTGAGGGGGAAAATAAGAGGAGTGAGGGGGAAAATGAGAGGTGTGAGGGAGAAAATGAGAGATGTGAGGGGGAAAATGAAAGATGTGATGGGGAAAATGAGAGGCGTGATGGGAAAATAAGAGAAGTGAGGTGCTATAACTAACCACAGATATTTACTATGCCCAGGCAACGCCGGGCTCTTCAGCTAGTACATTATATAGATGATACAGTGAATATATACAGCAGTTTCACTTATATATTGCATATGCAGCAGTCTATATACATTATAGAGCCGCAACTGCTGTATGTACATCAAAAAAGTTTTCATCTTGGGACTCACTAAAGTCCCTGAGATGGGGGAGGATGAAGAGATGCGGCGGTCCACTGTCCAGCATCGGCAGTGAAGAGAGGATCCTGATGGAATTGGTGAGTGTTCTCTGACGCTGGTACAGGCAGGCGTCAGACACAGATGGAGGTGCTGTGTGCGCACTGCGGCGGTGGCAGCCTTTTCAAATTTTTAACTTGGCCCTGTGTGCGCGCAGTCTCCTTGCCCGTGGTGGCAAGGGCAGCAGCCATGCGCACACACTAACAAGGGCCATGGCCGCAGCCGTGCTCAAGCACTGACGCACTCGCAGGTCTCCACCACAAAGTGGGCCGCCGACCCTTTAAATCTGTGTGAAGGCACTGTGTGCGTGCGCTGTCTAGTTGCATGCGCTGACTAGGGCCATGGCGGCCCGCTTTAGTGTGCGTGCACGGCTGTGGCCGCTGCCCTTGTCAGTGCGTGCAACTAGACAGTGCACGCACACAGGGCCTTCACACAGAAGAATTGAAGGGCCGGCGGCCCACTTTGTGGTGGAGACCTGCTGGCCCACCGGGCATCTGTCTGCCTTGGCAGGTGCCCAATCTGGGTCTGGCTCCTATGAACTCTAAGCTTTGGTTCCTTCCATTCATTTTCCATTGGATCCAGGTCAGGTGATTGGCTAGGCCAATCTAGCAACTTTATTTTCTTTCTTTGACACCAATTGACAGTTTCCTTGGCTGTATGTTTGGGATCATTGTCTTGCGGAAATGTCCAACCCCGTTTCATCTCCATCATCCTGGTAGATAACAGCAAATTTTTATCAAGAATGTCTCAGTACATTTGTCCATTCATCCTTCCTTCAATCACTTGAAGTTTGCCAGATCTGTCTGAAAGCCAGCCTCAGATTATGTTCCCACCTGCAAACTTCACTGTTGGTGTTTTTGGGGTGATATGCAGTGCTTTTTGGCCTCCAAATATGGTGTGTATTATGGCATCCAAATAGTTGAATTTTGGTCTCAACTGACCAGACTTTATTCTCCCAGTATTTTACAGGTTTGTCTAAATGTTGTTGAGCAAACTTTAAACGCGCTTGAACATGCTTTATGTACAGCAATGGAGTCTTATGTGGTGAGTGTGCATACAGGCCATGGAGTTTGAGTGCTATACTTAGGGTACCGTCACACAGTACCATTTTAATCGCTACGACGGCACGATCCGTGACGTCGCAGCGATCGTATGAATATCGCTCCAGCGTCGTAGACTGCGGTCACACGTTGCAATCACGGCGCTGGAGCGATGCCGATGTCCCCGGTAACCAGGGTAAACATCGGGTAACTAAGCGCAGGGCCGCGCTTAGTAACCCGATGTTTACCCTGGTTACCAGCGTAAACATAAAAAAAACAAACAGTACATACTTACATTCTGGTGTCTGTCCCCGGCGTTCTGCTTCTCTCCACTGTGTAAGCGCCATAGCCGGAAAGCACAGCGGTGACGTCAGACGTCACCGCTGTGCTCGCTTTCCGGCCGGCGCTCACACTGCAGAGAAGCTGAGACGCCGGAGGACAGACACCGGAATGTGAGTATGTACTGTTTGTTTTTTTTACGTTTACGCTGGTAACCACGGTAAACATCGGGTTACTAAGCGCGGCCCTGCGCTTAGTTACCCGATGTTTACCCTGGTTACAAGCGAACACATCGCTGGATCGCTGTCACACACAACGATCCAGCGATGTCAGCGGGTGATCAAGCGACGAAAGAAAGTTCCATACGATCTGCTACGACGTACGATTCTCAGCAGGGTCCCTGATCGCTGCTGCGTGTCAGACACTGCGATATCGTAACGATATCGCTAGAACGTCACGAATCGTACCGTCGTAGCGATCAAAATGGTACTGTGTGACGGTACCCTTACAGTTTTCTTTTAAACAATTCTACCTGCTGATTCCAGGTCTTTCTGTAGCTCTCCACATGTGGTCATTAACTCTTGGACAACTCTTCTGATAAATCTTTTCACTTCTTTGACTGAAATCTTGTGGGGAGCACCTGGTCATGGCCAGTTTATGGTGAAACCATGTTCTTCCACTTTTTGATTATGGCCCCAACAGTGCTCACTGGAACCTTCAGTAATTTAGAAATTCTTCTGTAACCAATGCCATCAGTAAGTTTTGCAGCAATAAGGTTGCTAAGGTATAGAGACAGCTCACTGGCTTCACCCCTAATTAGATGTTGCGTGGGTGCAACTCGGTAATGAGACACCTTTTTTAGGCCATCAGTTGAACCAGCTGATATTATTTTTCACTAAGTGGCAGAATTACTTTCTAATTACTGATAGATTTCAGCTGGTGTCATGACTTTCCATGGCTTTTTGCACCTCTTTCTTCATATATTCTATACATTTTCTCTGTGTAATTTCTCATTATTACACATAACTTAAAGGGAACCTGTCACCCCCAAAATTGAGGGTGAGCTAAGCCCACCAGCATCAGGGGCTTATCTACAGCATTCTGGAATGCTGTAGATAAGCCCCGATGTATCCTGAAAGATGAGAAAAAGAGGTTAGATTATACTCGGTACGATGGGCGTCGCGGTCCGGGGCATCCCATCTTCATACGATGACGTCTTCTTGTATTCACGCTGCGGCTCCGGCGCAGGCTTACTTTGTTTGCCCTGTTGAGGGTAGAGCAAAGTACTGCAGTGCGCAGGTGCCGGGCCTCTCTGACCTTTCCCGGCGCCTGTGCACTACAGTACTTTGCTCTGCCCTCAACAGGGCAAACAAAGTACGCCTGCAGCGGAGCCGCAGCGTGAAGACAAGAAGAAGACGTCATCGTAAGAAGATGGGAGGCTCCGAACCGGACCGCGAAGCCTATCGGACCGAACTGCAGCGGGACCGCCCCTGGGTGAGTATAATCTTATCTTTTTTTCTCATCTTTCAGGATACATCGGGGGCTTATCTACAGCATTCCAGAATGCTGTAGATAAGCCCCTGATGCTGGTGGGTTAGCTCACCTTCGATTTTGGGGGTGACAGGTTCCCTTTAATTTATGAACATTTATGGTGTGATTTCTTTGCTTGTGTGGATTGGATAAGTTGTTAGTGACACCTGGTGAGAATTTCATGTCAATAGCACCTTTAGGCCACGATCACAGGGTGAGTATTTAGGGAGTTTATTACCTCAGAATTTGTAAGCCAATACCAGGAGTGGGTGATAAATCCAGAAGTGGTGATATGTTTCTATTGCACTTTTCTTGTGATTGTTCCTCTCCTGGTTTTGACTTACAAATGCTGAGGTAAAATACTGACCAAATACTAAACGTGTGAACGTGCCCTTAGAAATATATTTACTCATTAAATTGGTGATGTGTACAATACTTATTTCACCCGCTGTATTACAGCAGGGGCTGTATTGCAGAAGAACTAGAACTCCCAGCATTTCCATGTTATATTATTACAGGAGGGAACTGCAACTCCCATCATGTTTTATATATTACAAAAGAGGCTGTATACCAAGAGACCTACAATGCCCAGCATGTTCATGTTGTGTATATTACAGCAGAGGCTGTAGAATCATAGAATTTTATAATTGGAAGGGACCTCCAGGATCATCGTGTCCATACCCCCTGCTCAATGCAGGATTCACTAAACCATCTTAGACAGATGTCTGTGCAGCCTCTATTATTGAAGACTTCCATTGAAGGAGAACTCACCGCCTCTCGTGGCAGCCTGTACCACTCATTGATCACCCTCATTGTCAAAGTTTTTTCTAATATCTAATCCATATCTTCTCCCTTTCAGTTTCATTCCATTGCTTCTCGTATTTCCATGTGCAAATGAGAATAAGGATGATCCCTCTACACTGTGACATCTCTTCAGATATTTGTAGACAGCTATTAAGTCTCCCCTTCCCTTCTTTTTTGCAATGTTAAAACACAGAAACATCACAGATCACTAAAATACTTCCGTACAAACACATAAAAGTAATAATAATATTAACTAATCACGGTGCTCTATGAAAGTTGGTGACCACCACCACCAAATAAGGAGAAGAACCAAATCAACCAAGCTATGGACTGCCACAGAAACCCCACGCAGGTATTATATAAAAAAATGCCTTTATTACATATTCCTCATGGCAACAATTTAAAAACAATAAATCTGTACGCATAACAGGACATATAAGGTTATTACATAATATGGTATTGGCAGACCCAGTATCCAAATAATCAGTCCCTTAATAAGTGAAAACAAAGTGTAACTCATAAAAAATATATATCTCATAAAAAAAATAAATAGTGCACTCAAATCCACCACGTATTGCATATATCCACTCCAGAATATAATATATAAAGTGCAATGTGCTATAAGCCAATAAACAGGCAAACCATGTGCTTCAATCTTAACAAAGTGCTATGTGCTGGGAGGGACTCAAAAAATTGCAGGTATATACCTTTAAGGGTCGCCACGTCCTGTGATCGCGCACCCCGACGCGCGTTTTGGAAGATTTCGTCCCCCTGACGATGGAGCTGGAGCTGCTTCTCTTTGGGGCAGCTGTGATGTTAGGTGATACTGATCATGTTGCTTCTCACCGCTGCTTTTCCAGGTTTATGTTGGCCAGGAGAGCAGCCAACTTTTTATCATTATAAGTTTTGTAAATCATATACATCACATAGGAGGAGCTGGGACTACTGTATATACATCACATAGGAGACGATGAGACAGCTGTACATACACCACATAGGAGCACCTGTGACTGCTGTATATACATCACATAGGAGACGCTGAGACTGCTGGAACTATATCACACAAAGGACGCGGAGACAGCTGTATATACATCACATAGGAGACACTGGGACTGCTGTACATACATAACATAGGAAACATTGAGACTGCTGCATATACATCACATAGGAGACATAGGGACTGTTGTACATTACCGTTCAAAAGTTTAGGGTCACCCAGACAATTTTGTGTTTTCCATGAAAACTCATACTTTTATTAAACAATTGAGTTGACAAATTAATTGAAAATCTAGTCCAGACATTGACAAGATTCAAAAAAAAATTTTATTTGAAATAATAATTTTCTCCTTCAAACTTTGCTTTCGTCAAAGAAGAATGCAATTACAGCATTGCAGACCTTTGGTATTCTAGCAGTTAATTTGCTGAGGTCATCTGGAGAAATTTCACCACAGGCTTCCAGAAGCCCCTCCCACAAGTTGGTTTGGCTTGATGGGCACTTTTTGCGCACCATACGGTCAAGCTGCTCCCACAGCAGCTCAACGGGGTTGAGATCTGGTGACTGCGCTGGCCACTCCATTACAGATAGGATACCAGCTGCCTGCTTCTTCCCTAAATAGTTCTTGCATAATTTGGAGGTGCGCTTTGGGTCATTGTCCTCGACAAAACAAGAAAAGAAACATACCAAAAACTGGGGAACACCCCAAATGCAGAATATACTTATATAGAAATAATTTATTAAAGTCCAAAACAAAACACATACCACACAAACAATTACATAAAAACATAAACCTATCAACTCAAATGACCACAACCTGCATCCCACCCACCATGCTTAACTTTTTACCCCTGATGAAGCCACTGCTGTGGCGACACGCGTTGGGTCTATGACCCCCCTCGGACCTCTGATTGGGTTTGCACATTCTTGGGCATGTTCGACATTAAGCATGGTGGGTGGGATGCAGGTTGTGGTCATTTGAGTTGATAGGTTTATCTGACTTATGCATACTTTTCATTTATGTGATTACATGTTGTTCAGACACTTTTTTATGTGCCTGCAGCTTGATCCTTTGAGCTATGCACATGCGTGCAGGCAGGGTGATTTGTCATACATGTGATAGACCACTATACTCATTATATCTGTAGCCTACTGCATATTATAGGCTTGTAATAGCCACTATTTTTTATGCAGTTTGAGTGGTTATATGAGATCCATCCATTTGTTTTGTATCACACAAAAACTTTAGACATGTCCTGCTTATAATGGAATTGTCTTATCGCCTCTATTGAGACGGCATATATATATCTAGCTCTTATAGTACTCAGACAGTGGGATCTCTTTATATAAATATTGTCAACATGTATTCAGTATGCATATTATAAATTGTAGTTTGTTGTTTTTTCTTTTTTGCGCCATTGGGTAAGCAAAAAACATCCCTTCTCTCGCATGCAACCATCCCCTATGTTCTATATTGAAAATCGTGTATATTTAACATAATAGTGCAATTCCCTTATCAGTGGTATTTGGCTTATTTGTCCAGTTCCCAGGGGGCTTCACCTCTTTCTGGGGGGTGTTTTTCTATTGTTTTTAATGTGTATGTTTTTATGTAATTGTTTGTGTGGTATGTGTTTTGTTTTGGACTTTAATAAATTATTTCTATATAAGTATATTCTGCATTTGGGGTGTTCCCCAGTTTTTGGTATGTTTCTTTTCTTGTTTTGTCGTATTCAGTACTAACATACCTTGGGTAGATCCCCCATTATTACAGTTTTTGTTATTGTCAATGGTGCCCTCCACCTTTATTTTTGTCTTGGGTCTGTCCTGTTGTAGGATGAAATTGGCTCCAATCAAGTGCTGTCCGGGTATGGCATGGCGTTGCACAATGGAGTGATAGCCTTCCTTATTCAAAATCCCTTTTACCTTGTACAAATCTCCCACTTTACCAGCACCAAAGCAACCCCAAACCATCACATTACCTCCACCATGCTTGACAGATGGCGTCAGGCATGCTTCCAGCATCTTTTCAGTTGTTCTGCATCTCACAAAGGTTCTTCTGTGTGATCCAAACACCTCAAACTTGGATTCGTCTGTAGATAACACTTTTTTCCAAACTTCCTCTGTCCAAAGTCTGTGTTCTTTTGCCCATATTAATCTTTTCCTTTTATTAGCTAGTCAGATATGGCTTTTTCTTTGCCACTCTGCCCTGAAGGCTAGATCCCGCAGTCGCCTCTTCACTATACACTCACTGGCCACTTTATTAGGTACACCTGTCCAACTTCTTGTTAACACTTAATTTCTAATCAGCCAATCACATGGCGGCAACTCAGTGCATTTAGGCATGTAGACATGGTCAAGACAATCTCCTGCAGTTCAAACCGAGCATCAGTATGGGGAAGAAAGGTGATTTGAGTGCCTTTGAACGTGGCATGGTTGTTGGTGCCAGAAGGGCTGGTCTGAGCATTTCAGAAACTGCTGATCTACTGGGATTTTCACGCACAACCATCTCTAGGGTTTACAGAGAATGGCCCGAAAAAGAAAAAAAATCCAGTGAGCGGCAGTTCTGTGGGCGGAAATGCCTTGTTGATGCCAGAGGTCAGAGGAGAATGAGCAGACTGGTTCGAGCTGATAGAAAGGCAACAGTGACTCAAATCGCCACCCGTTACAACCAAGGTAGGCCTAAGAGCATCTCTGAACGCACAGTGCGTCGAACTTTGAGGCAGATGGGCTACAGCAGCAGAAGACCACACCGGGTACCACTCCTTTCAGCTAAGAACAGGAAACTGAGGCTACAATTTGCACAAGCTCATCGAAATTGGACAGTAGAAGATTGGAAAAACGTTGCTTGGTCTGATGAGTCTCGATTTCTGCTGCGACATTCGGATGGTAGGGTCAGAATTTGGCGTAAACAACATGAAAGCATGGATCCATCCTGCCTTGTATGGAGCATCTTTGGGATGTGCAGCCGACAAATCTGCGGCAACTGTGTGATGCCATCATGTCAATATGGACCAAAATCTCTGAGGAATGCTTCCAGCACCTTGTTGAATCTATGCCACGAAGAATTGAGGCAGTTCTGAAGGCAAAAGGGGTCCAACCCGTTACTAGCATGGTGTACCTAATAAAGTGGCCGGTGAGTGTAGACGTTGACATTGGCGTTTTGCGTATACTATTTAATGAAGCTGCCAGTTGAGAACCTGTGAGGTGTCGATTTCTCAAACTACAGACTCCAATGTACTTGTCTTGTAGCTCAGTTGTGCAGCGGGGCCTCCCACTTCTCTTTCTACTCTGGTTAGAGCCTGTTTGTGCTCTCCTCTGAAGGGAGTAGTACACACCATTGTAGGAAATCTTCAGTTTCTTGACAATTTCTCGCATGGAATAGCCTTCATTTCTAAGAAGTATAGACCGTCGAGTTTCACATGAAAGTTCTTTTTTTCTGGCCAATTTTAGAGTTTAATGGAACCAACAAATGTAATGCTCCAGATTCTCAACTAGCTCAAAGGAAGGTCAGGTTTATAGGTTCTCTAATCAGCCAAACTGTTTTCAGCTGTGCTAACATACTTGCACAAGGGTTTTCAAGGATATTCTAACCATCCATTAGCCTTCTTACACAGTTAGCAAACACAAAGTACCATAAGAACACTGGAGTGATGGTTGTTGGAAATGGGCCTCTATACAACTATGAAGATATTGCATTACAAACCAGACGTTTACTGCTAGAATAGTCATTTACCACATTAACAATGTATAGAGTGTATTTCTGAATCATTTAATGTTAGTTTCATTGGAAAAAACTGTGGTTTTCTTTCAAAAATAAGGAAATTTCTAAATGACCCTAAACTTTTGAACGGTAGTGTATATACATCACACAGGAGACGCTGGGACTGCTGTGTATACATCACATAGGAGAAGCTGGGACTTCTGTATATACATCACATAGGAGACACTGGGACTGCTGTACATAACATAGGAAACATTGAGACTGCTATATATGCATCACAGGAGACTCTGGGGTCATATAAATTACAGGAGGGGCTGGGGGGCATAGACATCACAGGAGATGCTGGGACATATTAATCACTGGGGAGACTGGGGGGAATAGCCATCACTGAGGGGCTTTATACATCACTAGGAAGCACAGACAGCACTGGGGGTATATATGTCCCTGGGGGAAATATACATCACTGGTGGGGTCACATACATCACTGGGGGCTATATACAGCACAGGTGGGGGGATATACAGCACTGGGGGGATATACAGCACTTTTGGGGTAAATGCAGCACTGGGGAATATACACATCACTTGGTGGCACAAACAGTACTCAGGGAGGGGTGATATACAGCACTGGGCAGACAGGCATCGCTGGGGAGGCATAGAGATCACCGGGTGGTGGCTCGAAGATCACAGAGGGTGGCACGAAGATCACAGGGGGGGGTACAAAGATCACAGGAGGTTCATAGCTGGGGGGCACAGAGATCACGGAGGGGCACATAGCTGGAGGGGACAGAGATCACAAGGGGCACAAAGATCACATGGGAGCACAAATTTCACGGGGTACATAGCAGGGGGCACAGGGATCACAAGGGGGCACATAGATCACAAGGGGGCACAAAGCTGGGAGCCACAGAGATCACAGGGTGGCATATAGTTGGGGGGGCACAGAGGTCATAGTGGGCACATAGCTGGGGGCACAGATCACAGGGGAGCATAGAGATCACATGGGGAAACATAGCTGGGGGAACAGAAATCACAGGGGGGTACTAAGCTGGAGGGCACCTAGATAACAGGGGGCATATAGCTGTAAGGTACAGAGATCACAGGGGGGCATACAGCTGGGGGGGGCAGAGAGCTCACAGGGGGTCATATAGCTATGGAGCACTGAGATCACAGGGGGCACATAGCTGGGGCCACAGAGATCACAGGGGGGCACATACCTGGGAGGCACAGAGATCACAGGGGGGCATATAGTTGGGGGGACACAGAGATCCCTGGGAAGGCACAGAGCTGCCTGCACAGAGATCACTCTGGAGTCTCTGGCAGTGCAGCACCTCCACTTCCAGGACAAAAGCGCATTGGTCGCTAACCCCGCCCACCCAGATGACCTCATCATTCAAGTACAGACAGGCAGTGTTCTGTAATGAACGCTTTGTGCCATGCACTTGGGGGTTAAAGTTTCGGCAGTCGGCAGGATACGGCTGCCGCCCCGGCATTGTGGACTCCGGGGACCTTACCACAGGCCACATGAAAAGCAACCACGGATCTCATGTGGCCCGTGGGCTGGAGGTTCCCCACCCCTGCTATAGAGTCTGCCTATGGGGAGTGCATTATACTATATGGAGACCTATGGGGAGTGCATTATACTATATGGAGACCTATGGGGAATGCATTATACAATATAGAGTCTGCCTATGGGGAGCGCATTATACTATATTGAGGACTATGGATAGTGCATTATACTATATTGAGGACTATGGGGAGTGCATTATACTATATTGAGGACTATGGGGAGTGCATTATACTATATTGAGGACTATGGGAACTGCAGTATACTATATTGAGGATTATCTGGTGTATTATGCTATATGGAGGCTATCTAGGGGGCCATCATACAGTGTGGAGATTGCAATGACGAGGCCATCATACAGTGTAGGAGCCATTAAATAGTTTGGGGGAAATAAAGGGGTCAGTATACAGTGAGGGGGAATTATACTGTGTATAAGAGAGCATCATACTGTGTATAGGGGACCTGTATGGGGGGGACTCAGGACATTATTAATTGTAAAGTGGGCACTTATTGTTATAGGGAAACTCAGGTTACTGTGACTGTCAAAGGGGCACACAGGGCATTATTACTTTCTAGGGGGAAAAATGTGGCACTGGTTTCTAGGGAACTTGCACTCAGCATTACTATACTCTAGAGGGTTGCTTTAGAATTTAGAGGACACGGAGAACCACACAGCAGGTGCAGTAATAGGAACACACACGGCAGCAGCGGTTCAGTATTGGGGTATCAGGTGCAGTAATAGGGACACATACGGCAGCAGCGGCTCAGTATTGGGGTATCAGGTGCAGTAATAGGGACACATACAGCAGCAGCGGTTCAGTATTGGGGTATCAGGTGCAGTAATAGGGACACATACGGCGGCAGCAGCAGCTCAGTATTGGGGTATCAGGGGCAGTAATAGGGGCACATACGGCAGCAGCGGCTCAGTATTGGGGTATCAGGTGCAGTAATAGGGACATATACGGCAGCAGCGGCTCAGTATTGTGGTATCAGGTGCAGTAATAAGGACACATACGGCAGAAGCGGCTCAGTGTTCGGGTATCAGCAGGATGAGGAGTTTGTGCAGGTTGGGAATAGATGGTGATGGCTGGAATGTGAGAAGTGAAACGTGTCTTTGTTGTATTCTCTGCAGACGAGTCCTGGCTGGAGAAGTTGCCATGTCGGTCTGGGCCAGATGGAAAAACCAAGAAAAGTGACGACTCCATCAGAAAGATCAGCGGTAAGGCTAAGAACACATTTGTGTTCAGCAGTCCTGCACATACCTCCCAACTTTTGAAGATGGGAAAGAGGGACAAAGCTTGCGGCGCGCTTTGCGCGCCGCGGCAAATTTTAGGCCACGCCTCTGACCACACCCATTCATAACTAGCCACACCCATATCCACGTCCCAATCACACCTATTTAGCACTGCTGATCACACTTTCATAAAGAATAATTATAAACAAAAAACTATGGCCACACAGTGCTCCATACTGTATAATGGCCACACATGATGCTCCATACTGTATAATAGCCCCACATGATGCTCCATACTGTATAATAGCCACACATGACGCTCCATACTATATAATGGCCACACATGATGCTCCATACTGTATAATGGCCACACATGATGCTCCATACTGTATAATGACCGCACATGATGCTCCATACTGTATAATGACTGCACATGATGCTCCATACTGTATAATGACTGCACATGATGCTCCATACTGTATAATGACTGCACATGATGCTCCATACTGTATAATTTTAAAAAAAGCAGTAAAGCCGCACCCTATAATTATATAGTCTCTATGGACATCGGGGCGCACGTCCTCACCAGGGGGTCCATCCCAGACAGAACAACCAAATCCAAATTGAAGAAAAGGACAGCGCCACACCGGATAGTGAAAAGCAGCTCACATATTTATTCTGCCTCCTGCGGCAACGTTTCGGTCCAAAGACCTTTGTCAAGCTTGACAAAGGTCTTTGGACTGAAACGTTGCCGCAGGAGGCAGGAGGCAGAATAAATATGTGAGCTGCTTTTCACTATCCGGTGTGGCGCTGTCCTTTTCTTCAATTTGGATTTGGCCATACTGTATAATGACCGCACATGATGCTCCATACTGTATAATGACCGCACATGATGCTCCATACTGTATAATGGCCGCGCATGACACTTCGCACCGTATAATGGCCACACATAGCTACTCCTACACACGCGGCTGCGCTCCGTACACACACGCTCTACTCCATACACCTCGTACACACGCGGCTCCGCTTCGTACACCTCGTACACATTTAGCTCCGCTCCATACACCTCATACACACGACTCCGCTCCGTACACCTCATACACACGGCTCCGCTCTGTACACCTCATACACACGGCTCCGCTCCATGCACCACACACACACAGCTCCGCTCCATACACCTCGTACACACACGGCTCCGCTCCATACACGTCGTACACACGCGGCTCCGCTCCGTACACCTTGTACACACACGGCTCCGCTCCGTACAACTCGTACACACTCGGCTCCGCTCTGTACACATTCAGCTCCGCTCCGTACACCTCGTACACACATGGCTCCGCTCCGTACACCTCGTACACACTCAGCTTCGCTCCGTACACCTCGTACACACTCAGCTCCGCACACATTCAGCTCAGCTCCGTACACCTCGTACACACGCGGCTCCGCTCCGTACACCTCGTACACACGCGGCTCAGCTCCGTACACCTCGTACACACGCGGCTCCGCTCCGTACACCTCGTACACACGCGGCTCCGCTCCGTACACCTCGTACACACGCGGCTCAGCTCCGTACATCTCGTACACACACGGCTCAGCTCCGTACACCTCGTACACACACGGCTCCGCTCCATACACTTCATACACACATGGCTCGGCTACATCCACACTGTAAACACCTCCTGACCCCACACATAACAGGCAGCACATCACCAGGGCACTTGCTTCTCACCAGAGAAGGGGCTGTGTGAGCCCTGTGCCAGTGCTGCATGGCGCTCACCTGCGGGTGCCCTCACCAGGGCATGTGTTGCTTCCCTGGCAGTGATGGAGCGGCAATGGGGCACAGCGGCGGGTTCTGCTGGAGGTGATGCTTAGAGGGGTAAGGTATTACTATTGCCACCCCAAAACGCTAAATACGGCAGCAATGCTTACCGCAAAGCAATCATGATGCGGTAATAAGTATGCTGCCGACCCCCCTCCCCATTACTCACCTCTCCGCCGCCTCCAGAATGAGAATCTTCCACCGCACTTTGCTTACTGCACGGGCTGCCCGCCACCAAGACCTCCGGAAACGATCAGGAGTGATGCAGCAGCATGACCAGACAATAGATCATGCCGGCCGCTTACGTCACTCCTTCCTGACCCCGCCCGGAGTGCGGGAGTCCTAATCGGGCTCTCTCTACGTCCCGGAAGTGGGCGGGCCTTCACCGGCGGCCGCAAATTCGGGATTTTAAATGCCCGAAGCGGGACAGCGGGACCCCGGTGCCAAAGCGGGACTGTCACGCTGAAATCGGGACGGTTGGGAGGTATGGTCCTGCATAGGGCTGCATACATTTTCCCTTCATATCCGCACAGCTGTGCATGCGTCCTGCGTACCTATCTTTAACATTGGGCATGCAGGGACATGCGTTTGTGGATGCGTCCATGTGCGTCGTTTTGAAGTGCCGCCGACCACACGGGAACGCCACATGTGTAACTGTGCTGTGAGCTCTTATAGGTGCTGCAGGACTGGTATCTACCACTGGCCAGATGGCGGGAATATCCACTACTAGGGTGCGTCATACAGCTGTAATTAAAGGGAACCTGTCACCCCGTTTTTTCCGTATGAGATAAAAATACTGTTAAATAGGGCCTGAGCTGTGCATTACAATAGTGTATTTTGTGGACCCCGATTCCGCACCTATGCTGCCGAAATACGTTACCAAAGTAGCCGTTTTCGCCTGTCAATCAGGCTGGTCTGGTCAGATGGGCGTGGTGACATCGCTGTTTCTTCCCCCAGATCTTGCTTAGTTTTCCGCTGGTGGCGTAGTGGTGTGCGCATGCCCAAGTCCAGAATCCACTGCACAGGGGAGGGAAAAGAGCGCGATCTGCGCTATTCCCCTGGTGATCGGTGGGGGCGGCCATCTTCCTGTGGCCGCGCGTGCGCAGATCGAGCGCTCTGCTGCCCGGGGCTTCAGGAAAATGGCCGCGGGATGCCGCGCGTGCGCAGATGGAGATCGCGGCGGCCATTTTCCTGAAGGAGAGATGTGAAATCTGATTCAGGAAAATGGCCGCCGCGATCTCCATCTGCGCACGCGCGGCATCCTGCGGCCATTTTCCTGAAGCCCCGGGCAGCAGAGCGCTCCATCTGCGCACGCGCGGCCACAGTAAGATGGCCGCCCCCACCGATCACCAGGGGAATAGCGCAGATCGCGCTCTTTTCCCTCCCCTGTGCAGTGGATTCTGAACTTGGGCATGCGCAAACCACTACGCCACCAACGGAAAACTAAGCAAGATCTGGGGGAAGACACCACGCCCATCCGACCTGACCAGCCTGATTGACAGGCGAAAACGGCGACTTTGGTAACGTATTTCGGCAGCATAGGTGGGGAATCGGGGTCCACAAAATACACTGTTGTAATGCACAGCTCAGGCCCTATTTAACTGTATTTTTATCTCATACGGAAAAAACGGGGTGATAGGTTCCCTTTAAGGTTACCCAGTTAGGGGCCCACTCAGAAGTTTTCCCCCTGAACCAAAACCCTAGCTACGCCTCTGCTTTAATGCATACAATTCAGCATGGTCTGTGTCCCAGGAGAACTAGAACTCCCAGCCATAGCTGACTGTGCCTGCTCTGCAGTGTGGCCCGACCTCATACCAATCATTCACTACACAATTCCCTCTATTAGTCCATGAGCCAAGAACCAAATTTGACGATATCGGTACCAAGCGGAGTGACTAATTCTCTTTGGTATTTTTAGGTAGATGCATGTCTGTAGTTTATTTTTTGATATGATAGCCCTTACATATACGTAGCTTATTAACCCCTTCAGCCCTAGGCCTATTTGTACCCAAGTGCCTAAGCCAATCTGACCTGTGCCACTTCATGGGCTAATAACTTTGGAACGCTTTCACCTATCCAAGCCATTCTGAGATTGTTTTCTCGTGACATATTGTACTTCACGTCAGTGCTAAATGGGAGTCAATATATTTTACCTTTCTATATAAAAAAATGCTAAATATTCGGAAATTTTGGAAAAATCGGCAATTTTTTAACTTTGAAATTCTCTGCTTTTTACAAAAATACTGATACCCCCCATAATAGTTATTAATTTACACTCCCCACATGTTTACTTCATATTGGCATCATTTTGAAAATGAAACCTTATTGTTTTACGACGTAATAGGGCTTATAGTTTTATGCGCAATTTTTCACATTTACAGCAAAACCCACTTTTCAAAGGACCAAGTCACTTCTGAAGTCACTTTAAGGGGCTTACATAACAGAAACCACCCATAAATTACCCCATTTTGCAAACTACACCCCTCAAGCTGTTCAAAACTCATTTTTAAAAACTGTTAACCCTTTAGGTGTTCCACAGGAATTTTAGCAGAATGAAGGCGAAATTTCAAAATTTCATTTTTTTTCCAGATATTACATTGTAATCCAATTTTACCTGCAACCTAGCAAGGGTTAACGGCAAACCCAAACTTGGTTACCCTAATTCTGCAGTTTATAGAAACACCCCACATGTACTCGTAAACTAAAGTATGGGCACACAGCACAGCTCAACACGGAAGGAGCGCTATGTGGTTTTTGGGTGGCGGATTCACTGGAACAAAGAAAGTCCTGCCAGATGTAACCAAGTCGAAGAAAAGAAGCATAACTCTGACAGAATTAATGCTACCGATATACAATGTTGGGCAGCGGGGAGAGCCACCCAGGATTGAGACTTCGAATGTTAACACTACCAAGGAGGTCCAGGATTCAAAAACCAAAAACCATATCTGGCTTCTGGCTAGAATGTCAGACCATGAGGATCAGACCACCAGCAGTTGGACTGGGTTCAACATAAAAATCCGCAGCGACATTGTAGTGGCCCAGGACACTGTAAGCTACCTGCCCACTATCAATGCTCCTGCAACAGCCATGTCCACTGTGAATGAAGTCTTGGAGCAAACACATGCCATCATGCAGACCCTGAAGCTTAACAGAATTGTGTGTGTGTTTGATCAAGCACTCTATGCCAAAGCTGCCGAGGTTATCTGGAAACAGGAGAAGTTCAAGAACATTATAATTAGAATGGGTGTCTTCCACACAATCTGTAATCTCCTCTCTATCATAGGGAACAGATTTCAGGATGCAGGCCTTAGAGATCTGTGTGTTGAATCCGGTGTAATCGCTGAAGGATCAGTGTCTGGAGTGATGGACGGCCGGAGGTACAACAGAGCAGTGAGACTACACAAGCTGGTCTATGAAGCACTTATGAGGCTTGCATGGAAAAACTTCCTTCCATGGCTAGAAGAAAACCATGCAAGGGACCTTCACCATCTGGATGAAACACTGAAGAACATCACAAACTTTCGCATCAGTGTGTCGCAGGGATCCTTCGAAAAGCTCTTGGATAATGAATCTTGCACACTTACCCTGAAGCTCTTTCAAGTTTATCTTGAGACCCTCAGAAATGAACAACTCTCAGCATTCTGGATGTCATACTTGGACATGGTCGAGACCATGCTGGCCCTGGTTCGAGCTTCAAGAGAAGGCAACTGGATGCTTCACCTAGGAGCAATCCGACAGATGATACCATGGTGTTTTGCCTATGACAAGGTCAACTATGCCCGATACCTAACCTATTACTATGCCACAATGTCTCGGCTGCCCATAGAACACCCAGAGGTCCATGAATACTTCATGCAAGGTGGCTTTTCGGTCCAGATCGGTAGCAAGAATCCTTTTGGACGAATTCCTGTGGACCAGACCATTGAAGAGACAATCAACAAAGACACCCAGACACCAGGGGGCACAAAAGGCTTCAGCCTCAAAGTTGGAGCTGTTTCCAGGTTCTACCTGACATCAGAGTACCGCAGTATGTACTTGAGGCAGCTGAGGGCCCTGGTAGGCCAACAATATACTGACTTCAGCCATTCAGACCTACAGGTGTCTAGGATTAGAAGAGATGAAGCCGATGTCCAATCTTTCGTTCAACTGCTGGAGACAGGTTGGGTGAACCCCTTCAACAAAGAGCATAATGGTGAACTTATCAGTTTGTCAACAGCGACTGTAGCACCACCAGATGTAGCCAAAGACCTTCAAGGGGCATACAGTATAGGAGAGGATGCATATCAAACATTCAAGGATGAGCGTTTGGGTACCGATAAGCCAACTACATTGTTTCATGACAAGATGACGAAGAACAAACTTAAAACGTTCTCTAACATCCAAATGAAGACACGCAGACAAGGTCTTGGCAAGGAGGTAATTTTGAAGGCTGACAGAAACCTATTTGGCCAGATGATACTTGTAGCTGAGAACAGAAAGCTACAAATGAGTGATGTCTTGACTCATCCCCTGGGTCCATTGCCATGGGCACTTGCCAATGGTGATGGGTCTATCCGCAAGACCAACAAGGCTGCCCTCGCAAGGGAGTTGGAGAGGAATGCTCGTCCTGCAGAAGTGATCCCCGAGCCCTCTGCAACCATCATTGATGGGATGAGCCTGGTTCAGAAACTGAAGGGAAACAATGCAACATTTGGCCAGCTAGCAGGCACAGCAATGAGTCGCGCTATCCATGAGGGTGCTAAGAGCAAGCGCATTGATATTGTCTTTGACGTCTACAAGGAGACATCCATCAAAGATACAGAAAGAGTCAACAGATATGAAGGCACAGGGATCCATTTCAAGAACATTCAACATGGGCACAACATCCAGCAGTGGAAAAAGCTTCTAAGTAGTTCCTCCAACAAGGCAAGTCTCATAAAGTTTCTGGTAGAAGAATGGAAGGCGAAACACCACAGGGAGAAGCTTGAGGAGAAGGAGCTGTATGTCACATGTGAGCAGCTCTGCTTTAAGATCACCAAAGAACAGTGGGAAGAGGCTGCTGACCTTAAGTCAAATCAAGAAGAAGCAGACACACGCCTCCTTCTCCATGCTCTTCATGCAGCAGAATCTGGTTACAAGTCGGTCATCATCACTTCGGAGGATACTGATGTCATGGTCCTGTGTCTGGGCATGTGCCACAAAATCCCATCCCACCTGTTCCAGAAATGCGGTACACAGAACCGGACAAGATTCCTGGATATCACCACTCTGAGCCGAACATTGGGAGGCAGCGTATGTGATTCATTGATTGGTATGCATGCATTTACAGGCTGTGACACCGTCAGTGCATTCGCTGGCCGTGGGAAGATGACGACACTCAAGCAGTTGAAGATGAACAAGACATACCAGGATGCCTTTCAGGAAGTTGGTCGTTCATGGGAAGTGTCTACCGAACTTTTTGAGAAGTTACAGGAAATCACCTGCCACATGTACCTGCCAACTACCCAAACAACTGAGGTAAACAGGCTCCGTTATCAGCTGTTCTGTGCCAGACGTGGAGTGGTAGAGTCAAGTCAACTCCCTCCTTGCCAGGACTGCCTTTTCATGCATGCACTGCGTGCAAACTACCAGGCTGCGATCTGGAGGAGAAGTCTGCAGAGCCAGCCATGGGTTGCAAACCCAACAGACTGCGGTTGGATGATAGATAACGACGGAAAGCTTGTTGTCAAGTGGATGCAAGGGGCACCAGCACCAGAAGCTATTATACAGCTACTGTCCTGCAAGTGTGTGCGGTCATGTGAACTTCCTCAGTGTACTTGCCTCAGCAATGGCCTGAAGTGCACAGACATGTGCAGATTACAGACATGCCAGAACAAGGGTACTGAAGACGAGCCAGTAGAACAACAGTCAGATTCAGAGTCCGATGTTGAAGATATTATGGAGTAACATATATATATATATATATATATATATATATATATATATATATATATATATATATATGCACATGACATGTTCAGTGTGTATTTACATAACTTGGATTAAATTTTGTTACAAATACTACATCTAGTCACTCCGGGTGGTACCGATATCGTCATATTTGGTTCTTGGCTCATGCTAAAATTCCTGTGGAACACCTAAAGGGTTAACAGTTTTTAAAAATGAGTTTTGAACAGCTTGAGGGGTGTAGTTTGCAAAATGGGGTAATTTATGGGTGGTTTCTGTTATGTAAGCCCCTTAAAGTGACTTCAGAAGTGACTTGGTCCTTTGAAAAGTGGGTTTTGCTGTAAATGTGAAAAATTGCGCATAAAACTATAAGCCCTATTACGTCGTAAAACAATAAGGTTTAATTTTCAAAATGATGCCAATATGAAGTAAACATGTGGGGAGTGTAAATTAATAACTATTATGGGGGGTATCAGTATTTTTGTAAAAAGCAGAGAATTTCAAAGTTAAAAAATTGCCGATTTTTCCAAAATTTCCGAATATTTAGCATTTTTTTATATAGAAAGGTAAAATATATTGACTCCCATTTAGCACTGACGTGAAGTACAATATGTCACGAGAAAACAATCTCAGAATGGCTTGGATAGGTGAAAGCGTTCCAAAGTTATTAGCCCATGAAGTGGCACAGGTCAGATTGGCTTAGGCACTTGGGTACAAATAGGCCTAGGGCTGAAGGGGTTAATAAGCTACGTATATGTAAGGGCTATCATATCAAAAAATAAACTACAGACATGCATCTACCTAAAAATACCAAAGAAAATTAGTCACTCCGGGTGGTACCGATATCTGGCCCGGCTCATGGACTATATGCAGCAGCACAGCACACTCCAGAACAGACCGCAGCACCCCTCCCCTCACGTGACCGGTCACATGACCGTGACATCATCACAGGTCCTGTAGTCGCTCTACTCCGGCATCTGCTCGGGTTATAGCGAAGTTTGTGCAGCCAAACAAGAGCCTTGTGCCCGGGACTCCGGTACGTACCGCCCCTGCCGTGCTGGGCGCCCCCTCCCGCGCACCCGGGGCCCCAGTCACATGATGTGCGCCCCCTCCTAGTGTCCGGGATGCTGCTGTGCCCCGTCCATTCCCGCTGTCACACAGGGCTCCTCGGGCACAGTGCGGTGTCATGTCTGCAGTGCAGATGTGGAGTCGTCTTCCTGGGACTGCGCCTACAAGCAGCTGCTCGCCATCCAACCCCCCGGTAATGGAGCGCTGCTGCTGTGTCCAGTCTGTGGGATCTGTACCCAGAGGCGCTGCTGCCGATCAGGACTGCAACTCCCAGCATGTGGCATGCTGGCCCCTGCCTAGAAGTTCTGTATCTGATTGGCACCTGTCCTGGATGTGGCGCTCCCCTGACCCCCTCTCCTACATCCACAATCCAGCTGCCAGGGCTGTGTGCCATGGGAATAGAGTGGGTGGTATGAATGCTGAGTACTGGCTTCACCTTGCTGAGTGTTTGTTGCTTTGTGTCAGCGGCAGTAACATTTGATGTTCCAATAGCCGCCACTTCAGTGTCTTGTGAAATCGCTGCGGCTCACGTCATCTGCTTATCAGGGCAATGGTGAGCGCCTGCCACCGCAGCACATCAGGCCATTAGTATGGGTTTCTTGTATAGCGCCATTAATCCCACAGACATTATCAGCGCTGTCCCCATTGGGGCTCACAGTCTCCATTCCCTATCAGTATGTGTTTGGAGTGTGGGAGGAAGCCCAGGCAAACACCGCACAAACTCCTTGCAGATGTTGTCCTTGGTGGGACCCCAGTAACAATGCTACCCACTGAGCCAGCCGCAGTTCAAGGCTCTGTTCACATGTCCAGTTGTCATCTTTTATTAAAAACAAGACTGGATCTGTTACTAACACAGAGACATCTGCTTTCTGCTTTGCATCTGTTTCTGTTCCGTTTGTCACAGATCCATTTTATTCGACACATCTGAGCACCTCTAGTGTTCTGGCCATGCACAGGGCTTATACACAGGTGACTATCCATTATGCAGTGTTACAAAACCAGATCCAGTTGTTATCCTTTTTTTTTGGCTGGATAAAAAAAAGTTGTACAAACCACCATCACAGCCAAATAAGTGGATCATGTACTGGAATATTTTATTTCCATTTTTGTTATCCAAAAACGGAACATAGCCTAATGGATATATAAAAAATCTGGCATAGTCTTTCTTCCATAGCCTGTGTACACGTCAAAACATCCAAAAATACCCCTGGGACTCTTAGCCATGACTTCAGCAAAACACGTTCTCTTCTGATCAGCATTCTGGGCACATAGAGTTCTTTTTTCTTCCAAGTCGTAGGTTTCCTCTATAATTCCACTGCTCCACAGAACCAAAAGGGATTCATCATTAGATGATACTGCTAGTTTTGATATGACCATTCGTCTATCTAATGCAACTAAGCTGGGGGTGACATGTCCTGCTCTGTACAGCATTCCTAGCATGTAGACAGGGCCAGTTATAGACTAAGTGGGGCCCTAAATGATCATATATTGCTCCATTACACAGAAACATTTCACTTGTATTTACATGCGCTGAGTTCAGGCTGATAAACGAGTGTGATCGACAGTATTGGTCGTTCGACTCTTGTTTCCCAGCCTGTTTACACCGGTTGAGGTCCAATCACTCGATGAATATGCAGCATTTTGTTTGTTTAGTATAATGCACCCCATAGTCCTCCATATATTATAATGCACCCCATAGTCCTACACATAGTATAATGCACCCAATAGTCCTCCACATATTAAATAATATAATGCACCCCCCATAGTATAGCCATTCATATAATACACCCCATAGTTCTCGATGCAGTATAATGCTCCATATAGTATAATACACTGTACACATCCGGGATCATCGCACCGTCGCATAGCGCCCTGTGATATTACTTGCGGCGACACAGCGTCGCCGCAGGTAGCACGGACATGCTGCGATCTGAAAAGACGCACAGCATGTCCGGAGTCGCAGGGAAGTCGGATGCGTGTTTCCACGCATAGTGGACACGGGATTTCATAAAATCCCCTCCACTATGCTGGAACATCTGGACGCTGCGTGTTTGACGCTGCAGCTCTGCGCAGCGTCAAACAAGCAGCGTTTAGGGCTTGTTCACACGATCCTTTTTTCGCTGCGGATTTTTCAGGTCCTGATTTGTGAAAACCGCAGTGCAAAACCTGCGGTGGTTTTCACTGCGGTTTTCAGTCCTTTTTCTACTGCGGATTCCACTGCGGGTTTCCAGCTGCATTTTCCTATTGGTGCAGGTGGAAACCCGCTGCGGAGTCCGCAGAAAGAATTGACATGCTACTTTTTTTTTTCCGCTGAAAATCCGCGCTGATTTTCAAGCCGAAAAAAGGATAGTGGGCACAGCGGATTTCGTTTTCCATAGGGTAACATTGTACTGTACCCTGCATGGAAAACGTCTGCGGATCCGCAGCTGCAAATCCGCAGCGAAAACCGCATCGTGTGAACATAGCCTAACTGACCGTGGACACATACCCTAAGTCTGTGGTCACATAGAATGACTGCAGACTTATCGATTTGGGCCGGACAACGCCTTTAATTTGCAACATATTTAATCTTAGTGTGTGTCAGTTTTCTACTAAAAGTGTGTCACTGCCAATAATCCAGGGGATATAGATTGAGATCTGCTAATTACAGCTGAAACTAGTAGAACAACCACTCCCTGTCTGTATTGTGGCCAACTCTTGGAAACAAAACAATAAAAATCTGGCTTGGAGCTAGGAGGGTGAAGTTTTCTATACACAGTGCTATATATAAACATGCTGATGTAATGTAACCCATTATGTTTACAGTCAACCTTGTTATCTCACCACTTCTTTCTCAGTATGTGAGAACAGTCAGTGCACTCATCTTCTTTTCTAAAGAGGCACTCCTCTAGAACACCCAACTCCTCAATGTTCCTCACTTTTGGAGCCCCTGATGAAGCCTCAAAAGGCGAAACAGGTCAGCGATAGGAAGCAATTGACCACGGCTTTTTAATTGGCGTTGGTTTTCAATAACATTTTGAAAGTAACTATAATATTAAAAGAGGGCAGTGATTGTCCTTTTGGAAGCTACCCAGTGTTGTTTTTCTGCTACCTTGTAGTCCAGTGTGTTCTAATGAGCCTTTGCAGTGGTGTATAAAGATCCAGTGAGGCGGCATAAAGTGGCGGGGTCAGCACTACCCAAGGATTGCTAACAGGGACTTTTTGACTGTCTTCATCATTCATAGGAGGAATATTGAGGAGGAGAGCCACATTTTAGACAGAAGATGAGTGGACTGTTATCACACACTGAGAAAGCAAATACTGGGATGACAACCTTTGGCACACGAAGGCCTGTAAATCTACTGGGTTAGAATAAGCAGCAATTCGTTGGCAAAAAAAAAAAAGTTGTGCAGACACAACGTTTTTAAAAATCCGATTTCAGCTGGATCCATTTTTTTTTTTTAACATTGAAGTCTGTGGAAAATGAATCCGTTAACCATCTGTTGTCTTCCATTTGAAACGGATCCGGTAAGCTAAAACAGATTCTTTTCAAATGAAAGAAAAACTGATGGCGATTTAACCGGTTGTTTTTCCATGGACTTCAGTGTTGAAAAAAAAAAAACCACATCCAGCTGAAATAATGTTTTTTTTGTTTGTTTGTTTTTTTTTTTTTTTAAAAAGGACAAAAAAGTTGTGTCTGCACAACTTTTCTGCACTCTCTGTCAAGTGTTCATGTGTTCTTTATGAGAGAGCTGCTCCCAGACTCCTTTTGGCATTGATTTGTCTCACCGAGAACAAAAGGATCAGCAGTCCAAAATCTAACATGCCAGATCCTTATCTATCCCAACATTATCTGTTGGGAGACTTCCATATACATTAGGTTGTCCAGCCAATATAGGTTGGTTCAGACGCCACTCTTTGGTGTATGGGGGCCTTATCTCTATAGGCTTAGATACGTGCATCCACTGCCCATGGAAGATGCATTTGGCTGATAGGAAAGCTGAGTCCATCTTGCTCCAAGGCAGACATGTTTGCATTCTATCAAGATGCGCCCGTAATGCACCATATGTAGAATTACCGTACTAAGTTAAAAGATGCCCGCATACTATTTAATACCTCCCAGTTCTACAAAATCACGCACTCCCCAGTGTGAATGAGTTCCTATAGAGATATTCCTAGAATAGAAAGTGATTCCCTATCCATAGGGACGCGACCAAGTACTTGGATCCTGACAATAGGGCTCTGAAGAGTGAAAGTGCGCATACTGGATCTCCACTCCATTTATTGACTATGGGACAACTGGAAATCGTCAAGTGTTGTATCCTGTGTACACGTGATGGTATTCGAACTGGACGCTAAGGGCATGTGCCCATGTTGTCTGCTCAGTCTCAGCAATTATAACAGTGTATACCACAGAAGATCACCCTACTAGTCTCAGGTGTTTCCAGCGACACCCCTCCTGTCTCCCTAGCCAGGTGCTCACTTCTCCGCTAACCAAGGTAAAGACCTGATCTAAAATTCCCATCACTCTCATTTCACATGGTCACGCATGAATGGAGGCATTTCAATTCACGGATACAGGAGAGGAACTTATTTGATAGCACCAACATAGCAGATAATAGCCAGAGTAATGCCGGAAGATTACGTTTCCACATTGTGTCTGTAGCACACAGAGCTCTAATTGTCCTCTGTATATACATATACATGGTATATAGTATGGATTTAGTAATGTCTCACTATCAACCAACGAATGCCTGCAGTTCAGCGGTTCCCCCCCTTCGGGCTTTAGCATGTACACGGCGTCTCCACAAGATTAAGTGGGTTTCCTTATCCGGCTTCTTATGAGTTGCAAAGGGACCTTAGTTCTCTTGAAAAAGGCTTTATAGCCGAAACGTTGAGATACAAGGAATTGAGACACTAAGCATTTATCATTTCATACGGATTGTGAAAATAACAATTTGGGAGATCCCATTTGCTGTGTTAAAAATGAACTAATATTCTTATTTTTTGGAAATTCACCATATTCTTTTTGCAATAAAAAATAATTGAAGAAT
The DNA here is from genome assembly GCF_051348905.1 of Ranitomeya variabilis. Taxonomy (NCBI): domain Eukaryota; kingdom Metazoa; phylum Chordata; class Amphibia; order Anura; family Dendrobatidae; genus Ranitomeya; species Ranitomeya variabilis. Next base: position 474,551,492 of record NC_135235.1, on the reverse strand, counting down.
GAGAAGTTTCTCTATTGTCAAGTAGTGTGCCGGAGTTTTTGTATAGTATCAGTATTTTTTCCTGAGCACCTATATTAAATAAGCATCTATATTCAGTGAGCACCTTCCCTACCAGTATAATCACTATCAACCAATGACACATAAAGCTGCAAGAATGGGCTGGAGCAGTGGATAAATCTATGGAGAATGCCTCTAACACTCTGCTCAGGTTCTCACCAGGACACGGAGTGAGGTTAGAACCATTATATCCAATGGACAAAAAATTCAAGGTGAAAGATTACTAAAAAAGTGTTGACTAGATCTGACCTATCCTTAGGGTTAGTAATCAGTATCTGATCGGTGCAGGCCCAATACCGAACAGCAGATACCTAGTGCCAGAAGTTCAGTGATGGAGTCAGAACACCACAGCTCCTTATGCTCAGTGGTGGCCATTCTAAGGTACTGCAGCTCAGCTCCCATTCACTTCAATGAACTAGTTTACACACCAGTCTTAAGGAGGTTGTCCACTACTTTAACATTGGTGGCTTATCCTTAGGATAGGTCATCAATGTCTGACCGGTGGGTCACTCTTGTTGGTGCTAGGTCTCACGTGATGTTATGTCACATGAGCCCTGCAGCCAAACAGTGACCGCTAATGGGCTGCTTCACTCACTTCCTTCAGACGAAACTGACATCTCTAAGAGGTGAGGAGGACTGCTAATATCTGACTTCCTCCTGATGTCAGTTACAGCCAAAGGAAGTTTGAGGAAGCGGGTCCTTCGTAGTCTCTGGCTGCAGGGCTTCCTTGACGTAACACCATTCGAGCCCCTAGAGACGTGGCACCAGAGGGGAGTACAGGCTGACTGTATTTTATGTGGAGGAGTATAATAATTGAGAAGAGGATGTCTGAGTGGTGAACAACCCCTTTAAGTCTTTTGATAATGTCAAGAATTGGAGGGATGTAATGGTTATCCTTGCCCTGGCATAGTCGGTGGGTTCACTTTGCTGAACACAAGGGGTACTTTAGCATGTGCTGTCTGGCCGCAGCAGTGACAATGGATGGGGAAAGATTGTAGGTGTATTCTGTAGATGTGGATTGCTGTGAGGGGTAACTTTGAGTCTACAGCTATGAGTAGCCGGGGGCAGGAGGAGGCGAGCGGTGTAATTACAGAACTGAGCATTTCCGGGAGTACCAGGGACAGAAGTGACATATCCATTACATGCTGAGATGTGCTGCTGGGGAGCACTGCAGGAATGTGCACTATAGAGCGGGACACTGTGTATTCCAGGAGACCGGCAGTCCGCTCACCAACTGCTGTACAATGGAATTTCTTTTAATACTGCACTAGGACAGGACTCTTTACCATGTCTATAGGGTTATCTAGTATCGGAAATTGTGCCGCATGCACTAATGGACGTGTATAGTGGCTTCCCTGTCCTCCCGGCACTAGTGATCGGGTGGGATGAGTGCCAGGACTCGCCTTATTCATTCACGTGGCCCATTATACTGAGTCTCTGGCCGCCTAGCAGGGAGCATTGCCCATATACTAATATCATATGTACTTAGTCTAGCTAGGTCATCCCTATAAACACTTGCTGAGAATGTTTGATAGAAAGTCCAGTCCTCCCCTTGTATCGCAGTCTTATGTCTGTTCCATGTAGGGCTGTTCCGTGCCTTGTGCTTGTACATGTTGGGCTGCCATGCTTTTTGTTGATGAGGGAGCCGTGTCAGTGTATTTCAGGTGTCATCGTCATGCCAAGACGGATGCAAATGCCTCACAAGTCTGTTTTCTCTTGCTCCCGGCCCCCAAAGTGGCTAAATGGTCCCTGTACTATGAACTCAGCCAGAAGCGGTTACCGGGTGTTCTCTGCCAACTCCAGTCCTGCCTGCGTGGAACTGGCCAAGAGGATCACAGAGTAAGTGTGGATCTGCTTGTTCTTAAAGGAAATCTGTCACCAGGTTTTTGCTACCTAATCTGAGATCGGCACATTGTAGAGACTGAGATCATGTGATATGTCACTTACTGGGCTGCTTGGTGCAGCTTTGATAATCACAGTTTTATTAGCAGGATATTATTATTAGAGGACTAGTAAACCTGCTGTCATGTAGTCCACCATATTTATAAGCTCTGTATAACCCCACCATTGATTGACAGCTTTCTGCCTATGCACAGTGTACACAGAAAGCTGCCAATCCGTGATGTGAGCGGGGTTCTAAAAAGCTCATCCTTCAGAGAACTGGTAGATCTGTAGCAGAGAAACCAGTGATTTATTCAGTCGCCATGACAGCACAACGAGAGAGGGGATCCGCCCTTCAGGGACAGGAAACCTCAGGCATAAAAAGGGCGGCACCTCACTCCCCCGCCAGTTGGTTTCCTGTCCCTGACGGGGAACCTCTTCAGGCAGACCCTATGAAGAGGGTTGAAGATTTAAAGAAGAGATCCCACGTCTGACAGACCGATGCAGGTAGCGGGGGTCCCCTACCTCGGTCTGATCAGGTTGTGGAAGCACCACACGGCAGGGGCACTGTCTGTGTCGGTGACAGCAGAGAGAAGCGGCCTCTGAGGGTAGCCGACTTCTATTGTGGGCCGCATGTACCTGGTGAGTATTGGGGCTGCTGTCCTGGGGTCGTGCCTGCCGGTGCCTCAGGGGATCTGTGCGCTATTCCACGGGCGCGCTGTCTACTCCGGGCGGCACTGGCGTCTCCTCGCGCGTGTCGGCCGGCGTTGCTGCAGTCGCAGCCGGAAGTGACGTTTCCGGATGTTGCGACGGGCGGCACGGCTTGATGACGCGACGGGGCAGGCGCAGTAGTGCCGTCCCCGAGTAATGGCGGCGCCCTGTCGTCCGGATGGCGCCGGATCTCAGGGGCGTTGCGGGGGGGCCCTGGGGAGCGTGCCCTATTTGCACTAAGTGCAATTCGCACCACCTGGATTCCCTGCTGTCCCCCATCAGGGGGTGGTACCGTGGGGGTTTATTAAGGAGCTCGTGTGAGCTGCAAGCTGCTCCTGATTCTTCATTTCTGCAATGGATTCGTCGGACGGAGCATCGCGGCAGCAGCAGCAGCAGGAGCAGCAGCAGCAGCAGCAGCAGCAGCAGCAGCAGCATGAATTGAAAGAGCCTCAGGTCAGCTCCCAGCAGCGGTCTAGTGGCAGTAGTCGCGCTGGTGGAGCTAGATCGGCTCAGAGATCATCAAAGTCCTCAGGCCGTAAGAAACCTCCGGCTGATAAGGACCCCCCAATTACGGTACCATTCGCTACAGGGACGGGTAAGTGAGCTACGTGAAAGTATGCCTTCTGATTGCTGTCCCTCCTTGTATTCCCTCTCTCCTTATTAGGGGAGAAAATGTACCTCCAAATCCAAGCATAGGGAGTGCGCCATATGTACGGAGCCACTTCCAGAGGGACATAAAAAGAAGCTGTGCAAATCCTGCATACAGCATCTATTGGAGGAGGAGGCCCCTGACCTAACGTCTACTCTTAGGGACCTGGTTAGACAGGAGGTCAGAGATTCCATGAATTCCAGCTCTCAAAAAAAGGTCACCAAAAGAAGGAAAGAAATTTCATCCCCAGTGTCAGATGTGGATTCTGAGTCAGGCGGTGTGAGCTCGGATTCACTTCCGTCTTCATCATCCTCTGAAGGAATAGAGTCCAGCCGAGCCTGTCTGTCGCTAGATAGGGTTAATCATCTAGTGAAAGCTGTTAACAACACCATGGGGATTGAGGAAACTCAGTCTGAAAGTTCTATTCAGGACATCATGTTTAAAGGCATAGACCGTAAATCCAAAAGGTTTTTTCCGGTAGTAGAAAAAATCAAGTCACTGATTACGAAGGAGTGGAAAAAGCCCGAAAGGAAGGGGTCACTACCACCAGCTTTCAAAAGAAGGTATCCTTTTGAGGAAGAGGCTTCGTCTTCTTGGGACAAGGTCCCAAAATTAGATGCTGCGGTGGCCAAGGCGTGCAAAAAATCGTCTCTCCCATTTGAGGATTTAGGCAACTTGAAAGACCCGCTTGATAGGAAAGCTGATGTGTTCCTTAAAGGAGCTTGGGAGACATCTGCGGGATCTCTGAGACCAGCAATTGCGGCCACCTGCACGGCCCGGTCGTTGATGGTGTGGCTAGGCCACCTGGAAGACCAACTTAAAGATAAAACTCCTAGAAGTGAGATCCTGTCATCTATGTCCATAATTCAGGATGCGGCAGCCTTCCTTTCCGATGCATCAGCGGATTCCGTCAGGCTGGCCGCAAGATCCTCAGCCTTATCCAATGCAGCCCGCAGAGCACTCTGGATAAAATGTTGGCCAGGAGATTTGCAGGCCAGGTCAAAATTATGCGGCATCCCCTGTGAGGGGGTTCATTTGTTTGGTCCAGTGCTAGATGAGCTGCTTGAGAAGGCTGGTGACAGTAAAAAACGATTCCCTTTTTTGGGAAGACCCTTTTACAGGAAGGATTACACCAGAGGATGGTCTTATCGCCGAAGATCCGAGAGAGAGCCGAATAGAGATTCGACCAGATATTACAACAGCAGACGAAGAGGTAGAGGTTATATGTTTAACTCCTCTCGAGACTCCAAAAAACCTCAATGACTGGCGGACCAGGTGGGTGGTAGGCTTCTAGCCTTCTATCCAGCCTGGTTGAAGATCACCAATAGTCCATGGATCCTCAGTATCATCAAAGAGGGCTTAGAGTTGCAGTTCCATCAGATGCCTCAGGACAAATTCAAATTAACTCCTATCCGTTCTTCTTCCGCAGAACAATTGGCTTTGGAGTCAGAAGTCCATGATCTCCAAAAAAAGGGGGTTCTGATTAAGGTACCCACAGAGGAACGAGGTAAGGGGTTTTACTCCCCTTTATTCCTGATTAAAAAGCCAGATGGGTCGTATCGCACCATCATCAACCTTAAAGGCCTGAATGAATTCTTGCTGATCCCATCCTTTAAAATGGAATCTGTGAAAACAGCAATAAAGCTACTTTTTCACAATTGCTTTATGGTCGTCTTAGATCTGAAAGACGCCTATTACCATGTCCCAATACATGTAAATCATCAGCGCTTTCTCAGGGTGGCGGTTTCTCTTGCCGGCACGGTACAGCACTTTCAGTATCGAGCACTCCCTTTTGGTGTTGCAGTTGCACCCCGGGTTTTCACTAAGATCATGGTAGAGGTTATGGCACACCTTCACGAACAAAACATACTAATAATTCCATACTTAGATGACTTGTTAATTGTGGGACGTTCAGAGTCACACTGTAAAGACCAGTTGGGAAAAGTGATAACAGCATTACATAGCTTAGGATGGGTTATTAATCTCAAAAAATCGCGTCTTCAGCCCGTAACATCACAGGAGTTTTTGGGTCTTATTGTGGACTCGGTTCAGCAGGAATGTCGCCTGCCGGACTCGAAAGTCCACAGTATTCACCGTCTGGTCACCAGAGCAATTAATAATCCTGTAATCTCCTTAAGGGGGGCGATGTCACTTTTGGGTTCTCTTACTTCGTGTTTTCCGGCAGTACTCTGGGCACAATTTCACACTAGGACTCTGCAGTGGGATGTGCTACATAATTTTCGTCGGCTGGGCGCTAGCCTAGATAACAAATTTTCTCTATCGGTCGAGGCCACTGATTCACTAGTTTGGTGGACACACATTCCAAATCTTCGTCGAGGAGTACCCTGGTCAAATCGGGTCACGCGAGTAGTGACAACTGATGCTAGCCCCACGGGTTGGGGGGCTCACTGGGAAGATAATTGCGTGCAGGGATTGTGGTCCCAACCTGAGCGAGCGTCATCCTCCAATCTAAAAGAATTGTTGGCGGTAGAACGTGCCTTAAACGAGTTTCTTATACCTCTACAGGGTAGACATGTCAGACTACTCTCTGACAACCAAGTGACCGTTGCCTATATTAACCACCAGGGAGGTACGCGGTCTAGATCATTAATGGATGTTGCAAATCGTATTTTTCAGATGGCCGAGAATCACCTGCTCTCCCTTACAGCGCTCCACATAAAGGGAAAACTAAATACCAGGGCCGATTATTTAAGCCGCAACGAGCTCAAACAAGGGGACTGGTCTCTGAAACCGGCTGTCTTCAATCAGATCGTACAGTTATGGGGATGTCCGGAAATAGATCTCTTTGCCAATCGTGGAAACAGAAAACTACATCACTTCTGTTCCCTAAGTCCAGGGGACAACCCATACGCAGTCGATGCTCTCTCAATCTCCTGGAACTTCAGGCTCGCCTATGCTTTTCCCCCTCTAAATCTGATTCCTTTAGTTCTGAGGAAAATTCGGGAAGACAGGGCCCGAGTGATTCTGATAGCCCCGTTCTGGCCCAGAAGATCGTGGTTCCCATGGCTGAGAAACATGTCCATTTCCCAGCCATGGATCCTACCAGAGATACCAGACCTCCTCTCCCAGGGTCCAGTCCTACACCCACGAGTAACCAACTTACACCTAACAGCGTGGAATTTGAGAGGTCACTTCTGAAGGGGAAGGGATTCTCTAAAAATCTTATCAATACACTGCTAAAAAGTAGGAAAGCCTCCACGACTAACATCTATGTCAGGGTCTGGAGAAGATTCCTTTCAAGTTCGGGGGCACAAATTGATCAAAAACCTAATATTACGCAAATTTTAGAATTTTTACAAAGGGGCCTAGAGATGGGTTTAGCCACCAGTACCCTCAGAGTTCAGGTTTCAGCCCTGGGGGCGCTATATAATACTGACTTAGCCAATAATCACTGGATATCTAGATTCTTCAAAGCTGTTACCAGATCCAGGCCAGTTATTAAACAAAGAATAGTCCCATGGGACCTAAATCTCGTGCTCTCAGCTCTAACACAAGCCCCGTTCGAACCTATTGATACTGTTCCAATCAAAATCCTGTCGGTCAAAACAGCCCTCTTAGTTGCCCTCACGTCTGCGAGAAGGGTTAGTGACCTACAAGCATTGTCGAGACAGCCTCCATATATGCAGTTTAGGGAAGATAGAGTGATTATGAGACCTGACCCCCTTTATCTTCCAAAGGTGGCCTCAAAATTTAATAGATCCCAAGAGGTGGTCCTACCTTCTTTCTGTTCTAATCCCTCTAATGATAAGGAACATCGGTTTCATTGTTTAGACGTACGTAGGTGTCTTCTCAGATACATTTCAGTAACAGACACCTGGAAAAAAGATCACTCCTTATTTGTATCCTACCAGGGAGTTAGGAAAGGGCTTAGAGTATCGAAAAATACACTATCCAGATGGATTAGGGAGGCGATATCTCTTGCTTATACCGCAGGTGGCGTGGAAATTCCGGAAGGTATAAAGGCTCATTCCACTCGAGCGGTAGCCACATCCTGGGCTGAGAGAGCTGACGTGTCGATTGAAGACATTTGTAAGGCGGCCACATGGTCTTCTCCATCCACCTTTCTTAAGCACTATAGATTAGATCTAGGTGACTCCTCCGACCTCACATTCGGGAGAAGGGTGCTGGAGGCAGTAGTCCCTCCCTAGTCACTTTTTAACTTCTCTGAAAGTCTCTCGTTGTGCTGTCATGGCGACTGAATAAATACGTACGCTACTTACCTGGTAGCAGTGTTTTTTCAGGAGCCATGACAGCACCCTTATATTCCCTACCCTTTTCTTTATTGGGATCAACACTTCCTGTAGTAATTCCTAAGTTTACTCACTGGGTGAATTGTACCATATTTAATATTGTTGTGTATTACTAACCTAAAAGGTCCGCTTGTACTCTGTAAACCAACTGGCGGGGGAGTGAGGTGCCGCCCTTTTTATGCCTGAGGTTTCCTGTCCCTGAAGGGCGGATCCCCTCTCTCGTTGTGCTGTCATGGCTCCTGAAAAAACACTGCTACCAGGTAAGTAGCGTACGTATTTTATCAAAACTGCAGCAAGCAGTAAGGAATGTATCGCTGGAATTAGTGTCTCTACCCCTACATTATGCTGTTCTCAGCTGGGTTAGCAAAAACTTGCTTACAGATTCTATTGAGTGCCATGTAGTATGCCCAAAATGGTACCACTGGGTGCTTTATTATGTTTCTTGCACATGCCAAGTCCATTGTGGCTTGTGCATCCTTTCTCTAGTATTGGCCACATTAGGAATCACTGTGGCACTTCTTTTCTCTGTAGTTTCCATTTGACATCCTATTTTCTCCTCAGATCATTCTGTTTCATGTTTCAAAGAACAGTGGGTGCCAACTAACGTTTCCAGACTTCTGATGGGGTGTTCTCACATGTGCCGTTTTAATGCAGTTTGTGAAGTCATTGTCACAGGTGGATCGTATGGTGAAGGAAATGATATACAAACATAATGTCCCCACTTTTGAATCCACTTTTAGGCTTGACGTCAAAAAATTGTATCAAAAGGGTAACAAGGAGACAATACATGATCAGCCGTAACATGAAAAGCACCGTCAGGTGAAATGAATAACGCTGATGATTCCATGACAAGGGCTGGAACATAATGCTCTTTGAAGTTGATGTGTTGGAAGCATCAAAACATTGCAAGACAAAGAATACAAGCTGTCCCAAACAAGGGCCAAATTGTGATGGCTAGATGACTGGGTCATCTCATCACCAAAACAGGAGGTCTTATAGAGTGCTCCAGGTATGCAGTAGTTAGTACCACCAAAAGTGGTCCATGGAAGGACAGGTGGTGAACTACACTGTGTGCAGAATTATTAGGCAAGTCGTATTTTGATCACATGATACTTTTTATGCATTTTGTCCTACTCCAAACTGTTCAGGCTTGAGAGCCAACGACCAGTTAAGTAAATGAGGTGATGTGCATCTCTGTAATGAGGAGGGTGTTGTCTAATGACATCAAAACCCTATATAAGGTGTGCTTAATTATTAGGCAACTTCCTTTCCTTTGGCAAAATAGGTCAGAAGAGAGTTTTGACGGGCTCTGAAAAGTAAAAAATTGTGAGATGTCTTGCAGAGGGATGCAGCAGTCTTGAAATTGCCAAACTTTTGAAGCGTGATCACCGAACAATCAAGCCTTTCATGGCAAATAGCCAACAGGGTCGCAAGAAGCGTGTTGGGCAAAAAAGGCGCAAAATAACTGCCCATGAATTGAGGAAAATCAGGCGTGAAGCTGCCAAGATGCCATTTGCCACCAGTTTTGCCATATTTCAGAGCTGCAACGTTACTAGAGTAACAAAAAGCACAAGGTGTGCGATACTCAGGGACATGGCCAAGGTAAGGAAGGCTGAAAAATGACCACCTTTGAACAAGAAACATAAGATAAAACGTCAAGACTGGGCCAAGAAATATCTTAAGACTGACTTTTCAAAGGTTTTATGGACTGATGAATTGCGAGTGACTATTGATGGGCCAAATGGATGGACCAGAAGCTGGATCAGTAAAGGGCAGAGAGCTCCACTCCGACTGAGATGCCAGCAAGGTGGAGGTGGGGTACTGGTATGGACTGGTATCAAAGATGACTTGTGGGACATTTTCGGGTTGAGGATGGAGTGAAGCTCAACTCCGAGACCTACTGCCAGTTTCTGGAAGACAACTTCTCCAAGCAGTGGTACAGGGAGAAGTCGGTGTCGTTCAAGAAAAACATGATTTCCATGCAGGACAATGCTCCATCACATGCCTCCAACTACTCCACAGTGTGGCTGGCCAGCAAAGGTCTCAAAGAAGAAAAAATCATGACATGGCCCCCTTGTTCACCTGAACTGAACCCCATAGAGGACCTGTGGTCCCTCATAAAATGTGAGATCTACAGTGAGGGAAATCAGTACACCTCTCGGAACAGTGTCTGGGAGGCTGTGGTGACTGCTGAATGCAATGTTGGTCGTAAACAGATCAAGCAACTGACAGAATCTATGGATGGAAGGCTGCTGAGTGTCATCGTAAAGAAAGGTGGATATATTGGTCACTAATTTTTTGGGGTTTTGTTTGTGCATGTCAGAAATGTTTATTTCTAAATTTTGTGCAGTTATATTGGTTTACCTGGTGAAAATAAACAAGTGAGATGGGAATATATTTGTTTTTTATTAAGTTGCCTAATAATTCTGCACAGTAATAGTTACCTGCACAAACAGATATCCTCCTAAGATAGCCAAATCTAAAAAAAACCACTCCAACTGCCAAAAATATTAAGCTTAGATATTTGTGAGTCTTTTGGGTTGATTGAGAACATAGTTGTTGATCAATAATAAAAATAATCCTCTAAAATACAACTTGCCTCATAATTCTGCACACAGTGTAGTTAGGGGATCCCTGGTGCTCAAGGCTCATTGATGCAGATGGAAGTGATCCCCTGTCTACCTTTGAAAGCATTCACTATGGGCTCATAAGCTTCAGCACTGGACTATGGAGCAATGTAAGACTATGGCCTGGTCAGGTGTACTTGAATGTCTTTTTTTGAGAAAGTGATGTCACCAGGATGCCATATGGGAAGATGTGTTGACAAAGGCTGGGTTATGTTCTGGGGAACCTTGGGTCCTGATCTTTGACATGTATCACCTACTTACTCATTCTTGTAAACCAAGTGTACTCCTTTATGGCACCAGTGGTCCCTAATAGCAGTTGGGATATTGTCTTGGGCTCCAAAGTCCCTGGATCTCTGTCCACTTGAGTATTTCTTCTTGTTCTTGAAAACAACAGTTTAGATCCATGAAGACTCCATCTCACAACTTGCAGAACCTTTAGGATCTTGTGCCAACATTAAGACACTTCCAGGGGTCTTGAAAAATCCATGTCTCAATGGGTCAGAGTTCTTTTGTTGGTCAAATAGTAACATACGCAATGTTTGGAAGGTTGTTTTAATGTTATGGCTGAGGAACTTAAACTGCTCAATCTCTTTTTTTTCTCCTAGGATAGTTGTAAAGGTGGTGGATAATGTTATTTAATGTGCTGTAACTGTATTCCTGTCTTGTAATTTAATGCATAAAGCCGTTCTTTTCTATTTTAGGCGGCTGGGAGTAGAGCTTGGAAAAGCCGTTGTCTACCAGGAGACTAATGGAGGTGAGATGTCCAGATTGTCACCTTATGCATCAGTATATTAATATTCTTTTCAATTAATGGTGTCCTTGTCTCTTTAGAAACCAGAGTTGAAATTCAGGAATCGGTCCGTGGACAAGATATATTTATCATACAGACAATCCCAAGGTGACTAAATATATCGCCCCTGGGAGGGGGGCGCAGCTGGCATGATTGTAGGAGAAGACGGCAATAGATGATCATTCTGCCATATAGGACAGCAGATTGTGTGATGGTCCCCTCTGAATCAGCCTAATCTACCACTCTCTTATTATTACTAGCCCATCAGCTGATCGCTGCTATTCCAGGAAGCCATATAATTTGGGTATCAGAAGGGATACACCACACAGAGGAGACGCTCGGCATAAACCTCATTCCTTTGGCATCCGCAGCTGTCAGTGAATAGGGATTAAAGCTAGCATTATTATCTCTGGCCCAGAGAAGGCTTCATGTAATTCAGGCTTGAAGGTCACAGAATTATAGTGGCAGGTGTGCCGACTTTTCACAGGCATGGACCATCAGGCTGGTTAATTTGGGGCTTTGAAGTAAAGAATAATCTATTGTATCTGAGTTATTGTCCTGTAAGTAGCCATTGGACATGCTCTAATAGCTTTTTGTACTGCCAAATACCTTCACAGGGATGTGAACACCGCCGTGATGGAGCTATTGATCATGACATATGCTCTCAAGACATCCTGTGCCAAGAACATCATTGGGGTCATCCCATATTTTCCTTACAGTAAGCAGAGTAAAATGCGCAAGAGAGGGTCTATCGTATGCAAGCTGCTGGCCTCCATGCTGTCCAATGCTGGTAGGTGGGAGTTGCTCCACATTACCCATTACTATTGTCGGCCTCAGGATTATACTTATTCAAGTCTATGTGATGGGACTTGTGGAAATTCCCAAATACAACCCAATCTCCGGCAGTTTCATAGGCAATATATAGAGTAGCAGAGCACATGCACAACTGCCGCTCCAATCAGAGAGGGCCCCAGTAATGTCAGCAAGCTGTCATCCTACGCTGTGGATTGGTTAGAAGTTTACAAATCCTCTAAGCCCATCGGGCACAGTCAGATGGCCGTTTTTCTTTGTGCGATGATTGCATTCCAATCCTCGGACTGGCTGTCTACTCTCTTAATCTGAGTGTTACAGCATGTATTACTATGCAGCCGTCGCGCTCTGGTTAGGAGAGTCTACAGCCAGTCTAAGGATTGTCATGCGATCCTCACGCGAATAATACAGCTGTCTGAGTGCGCCCTTGCAGTATCTCACACAGCACCTCTGAAGGAACAGATGGGGGAGTCAGAAAATGATTATACAATTCTTTTTCTTTCTTCTTCAATCAACTCCTTCAGTTCTCCTCAATCCACTCCCGGTATCACCTCATGGTATGGGCCTCTTGGAATGTCTTTCCTCCAGGGGATCTTCTGGTTCATGAATGTTATTCCCCTGGCATCTCTCCGTCAGGGACCCTTCCCTGAAGCATTGTTTCCTCCAGGGACTCCATCTTAAATGCCAAGTCTTTTTTTCTCCAGGGAATCCTTCCTGCACTTTCCTCACCTGTGCCACACTTGGGTCTCTTATACCACTCTTTTGGACTCCAGCTATGTACTCTCCCCCTCACAACCTAAAGATGCCACAATCAAAGACCCGTATTGATGAATCTGTGTTCTTTCTCTCCAAAATACTTATAAAGGCTCATTCTGATCAGCTGCCTGTGTCCCCCGTGTGCATCCTGATTAACACGTCCGAAGGCCTTTGACTGACCACAGTTCACCCCTGGCCATAATCAGTAGGAATCTGTAGAAAACTCTCTTATTTTTTTTGTACATTCAACTAAATACAAAATGGTTTATACAAATATTTTGTATATTTTCTATCTGTGTGTCTAGCCATGAAATGTGGAGGCAATAATTAATAAACATTCAATCAAAGAATACAATTCCCTGACTGTCCAGATACACATTAAATCCCTAAGCTATAAGGCTAGGTTCACACTAATACAGTGCTCTCCGCCGAGCATCACGTGGGGGTTTCCATCTGGAATCCCAACAAAGCCCCCATGTCTTTTCTATTTTTGCATGTATGAAAAACAGAATTCCTGTCTAGATATAGGGGGGCGCATAGTGACTCCATTGGCTGCATTGAAGTACATGGAGTTCCTGCTGGAGTACAGTTTTTCGAGGATTCCAGTGGAAAGTCCGTATAAGTGGGAACCTAGCCTAACTTGTTTAGGTATTTACTGTATACTCGGACAATCAGGACATTGTATTTTGTGACGATAAGCATTGTAGATTAGTTGCCTCATATGTTACCTACCTTGCCCTACATGTAGTCTTATTGGAAGAGCAGAGGGGGAGAGAGACCCTTTCAGTCATGTCTGGTGGCAGCTTATCTCAGCGAGAACAAAAGGATCAGCAATCCAAAGATGGAAATGTCCAGTCTATAGCTTTCTTGACAATCAATTGTTCGGCCTGCCATACATTAGCCTGTTAGCCCACTTGTTATCAGTGGCTTCAGCCAACATTAACCTAAGGTGTATGAGGGGGCTTTAACATTCCATTGTGTCTTACTATAGTCTATCATTTGTCCCTCAAGGACTGACACACATCATTACAATGGACTTGCATCAAAAAGAAATCCAGGGTTTCTTCAACTTTCCAGTGGACAACCTCCGAGCATCCCCTTTCCTGCTACAGTATATACAAGAGGAGGTGAGCAGTAGACATACCCCACATTCAGGTCTTTCCTCCAGTTACCTTCACAATGGTCAGGTACTCTGTCACTGTCATCTGTATGATTCCTTACTTTTCAGGTTCAAGATTACAGAAATGCAGTCATAGTTGCAAAGTCCCCAGATGCTGCAAAGAGGTAAAAGCAAGCTAGCTCCAATATTAGAAAGTCTGGTGATTGCGGGGATTGAATCTCTGTTGCTTGTGAAAAGTGATCTGCATGATAAGGGCATGTGTGCAGTCCTCCACGTAAGCTTCCATGATTATATTCTATGCAGGCATATACAGCACTGATCAAGGTGGGGAGGCATCACCCCCTACATTATTGCAATATATTCTCATGCAATAATGAGACTGCAGCGTTCTACAACTTTCATAGGTATGAATTAACTACCAGGATAGATGAAAAACCCTGATGTTACATGAGCTTGTGATGAAGCTAGTGAGGGGCGAAACAAGATTATGAAATACTTTCCTTCTAGGGAAGGCAGAAACCAAAGGACACCAAGTCACTTGGTCATAGAATATATTTCCCTCCATGTCAAGAACATAGAGTCCTTTGGGTTCAGACAGAAATGGCAAAATGAATTGGTATTTTCTATTAAAGCCAAATTACAAAGATTATTGATATGACAACTACTGCTTGTAAACCATTTTCTTTTCCCCAGAACACCCCTGTAAGGTAATAATCCTGCACTGCCACCAAACGTGTAGGCCAGTGCTTGATTTAGATCACAAGGGGGGCGTTGCTATTATTTCCTGCTTTCTAAGTCTTTTTCCACATTCTGACCATCTTGTGCCATCTACTAAGGGCACAGTCCTATGCCGAGCGTCTGCGTCTGGGACTTGCCGTCATCCATGGAGAACCACAATGTTCAGAACATGACATGGCAGATGGACGGCACTCTCCGCCCACTGTGAAGAACACTACAGTGCACCCTGGGCTGGAGATCCCCTGTAAGTGTTTCTATCTCACTTCCTATAATGGTGTTGTATGATTTATGGTGATTTAAAGTCTTATTAAGTTACGGCTTCAGCCAATTCCTGTATTCCCATCCCCCATGGGTCACTTTCTGAATGCTGACATTATAGGGAGAGTTCTAATTGATCTCTAATAATCAATATCTTATTACCTTGCCAAAAAATTCAGTATTTGCATTTACAGAAAATCTAGATTTTGTATTCTGTTACTGACCAAGTGGCATCCAGATATGCAAAAATGGAAGGGTTTAGTTACATGTCCTACAGACATTCATTCTTTTGGTCATTGCTTAAAAAAAAGACTCTTAGACGGGTTGTCTGTGGGGTACAGTTAGCCATACACTTTAGGTGTCACTCGTTCATCTGACAGCTTTTTTTTCTCACTCCACCCATACAAATGCACACCCCAATCAGCCGAGTGTGCATGTATTCTCAAAAGGGAGTGGGGCGTAAACTACTACCAAACACCTCGGGTGGTGGCTTGCCTTCTTTAAAGGGAATCTGTTACCAGGTTTTTGCCACCTAATCTGAGAGCACAATAATGTAGAGACAGAGACACTGATTCCATTGATATATAACTTACTAGGCTGTTTGCTGTTGTTTTGATAATCTTTTGCTGATATAATAGTGATTTTATCAATAGAAAACTAGTAAACCTGCTGCCAAGTAGTCCTCCATATTCATGAGCTATTTATAACCCCACCCCCATTGTTGGCATCAGTGTTGTGAGCATTCAGAGAACTGGTACACCTGCCCCAGATAAAAATGTGATTTTATCAAAACTGCAGCAAGCAACCCAGTAAGTGACACATCGCTGGAATCAGGGTCTCTGCCCCTACATTATCCTGCTCTCAGATGGCAAAAATCTGGTGACAGATTTATTTTAAGAACAAAGAATCTTTTATGTTAAAATCCAACATTCCCAACCTTTCCCCCAATTTTGACGTATAGGGAAGTCTTGTCACCATCCTTATGGACATTAAATGGTTGGCTGTCATGTCATCCGAGTGCTGTCCGATTTATTTTTTTAAATTTTTTTTTCTTCCCACAGACCCATTGATATGAATGGCCGAGTGTGATTGGGCATGCTACATTTTTTTTCCTTTGGACTGTCTCAGAGGGAAAAAAAATTGGACATGTGCACGGCCCCATAGAATAACATGGGGATGGGTGCTATCTGTCAAAACAATAGACAAAAATTGGACAAGTGCTGTGTGCACAAGCCATTATGGTTGAATGAAGTTTTATTTGGAAACAAATCTAGCAATAATTATCAATATTGTGCATACATGTTATGACAAACGAATGGAGATCATTGATTTGCAGTGGTCTAATAGCCCAAAGTACTGTATATAAGGCACATGTATAAAGTCGCCTAAAACTGGGGTAAAGAATATAAGAATGGCACATTAATGATGGCAATGAAGCAATATTTCTAAGTAGTAAGAGGGAGATAGCGGTATCGCCACGCCATCTTAAGACTTTTATATTAAGATCTGGCCTTATTTCTGATTGAAGAAGGGAACGTTCCTTGCCACAGGCATTGTTAGATAGCTCCTATTCATAGCATGCTAAATATAGTAGGGCAAGTACAGAAAGTGATAAGTCTTCTTGAGAAGGGGAGGGATGAGTGAAGGCCGGGGTCAGGGTGGTGGAGATGGAGAATGAATGTGAGGAGATCTGTAAATGAGGCAGTGGAATGTCTTTTGACACAGAAGTGGAATGTGGCTTGGTGACTTCCTAGAAGTTAATCGTGTCTGCTCTCTAAGAAGAGCGGTGAGAAGAGCCGGAGCTGGCAGCAAATGTAAGAGTACGCCAGGATGGTTCGAGATTGGTCACATTCGCATTACTGCTTTTGTTATAGGGACATCCTTTAACACTTTCCTCGCCGATATACTATTACGTCATACTAAGCGGAGCATTTTCAAAATTGGCTTCCTAGTATATTGCACTAATGGAGTCCTACATTCAGTCGTAGAGGGGTCTTTCTCTATTAAAGGTTGGTGCCATTGGGACAACCTCTGAGCATATGTTGTATTCTTGCGTCTGGACCATTATAGAGGGCATCCCCCCTCACACAGAAGCTCTCTTTTTGGTGGACTGGGGTTTGCCATACAATACATTTGAGCTGCCATATACACTACTGTGCAACAGTTTTAGGCAGGTGCGGAAAAAATATGCTGCAAAGATTTCATAAGAAGTAGTAGTAATAGTTTATTTTTTATCAATTAACAAAATGCAAACTGAATGAACAAACATATCTAGATTGAAGCAATATTTGGTGGACTACCTTTTGCCTTCATCAGTTCTTCTAGGTACACTTGTACACAGGTTTTGAAGGAACTCAATAGAAAGGTTGTTCCAGACATCTTCGAGAACTAACCCCAGATCTTCTGTGGACGTCCCTTGTACAAATTCTTCGCTCTCTTCTTGTCATTTCAAATAGACTCGATGATGTTGAGATCAGGTCTCTTTGAGGCCCATATCAAGACTTCTTGTTCCATTTTATGCTGAAGATATTTCGTACTGATATTGGCTGTATGTTTGAGGTTGTGGTCATGCTACAGAATGGATTTGGAGCCTCCATGATGGCATTGCATGATGGATAAGTATCTACCTGTTTTTCTCTGCATTAAGTACAACAAGAAATTGGAAACCTTGAGGACTACATATGCAGTGGTTGGCCAAGGAAACCTAGTGCAGCAGATGAAAAACACTTTGTTTACTTTCCTTAAAAAAAAAATAAGATGTCCAGCAGTGCCATCAGCTCAGAACTGGCAGGAACCAATCAGACCCAGGTGCACTAATTTACTGTTAGGAACATTCTGGGCATAAGTGATCTTCATGGAAGAATTGTGGCAACAAGCCATACTTTCTACATGGAAACAAGGCCAAGTTATTCAACTATGCATGATCCAATCGGAACTGGGGTGGAGAAATTTGGCAGCAGGTGCTCTTGACTGATGAGTCAATATGTGAACTGAAGGCAGTTAGTTTGCCGAAGGGCTAGCAAGTGGTACAATAATGAGTATTTGCAGGGAACACTGAAGCATGAGAGAGGATTCTTACAAATTTGTGGCTGCGTAATTGCAAATGGATTTGGGGATTTAGTCAGGATTAATGATGTCCTCAATGGTGAGAAATGCAAGGAGATCCTAATTCATCATGCAATACTATCAGAGAGAATTGATGCTGCTTTAAAGGCAAACGGCGATGACACCAGATATTGATTTTATTCCAATTACTCTTTTCTTCATACACTTTAAATAAGCTTAATTTGCGGTTCCAAGCAGAGATTGTGGAGACATTGTGGCAGACAGCCGTTTCGCATGTTAGTCACGCTTCCTCAGAGGAATCTGTTTGATACCGCAGACAAAGCTTATTTTAACGCACAGTGGTGAGTGCCCTATTTTCTCCTTACATTACTCTTTAGAATATTGTTAATTAGTTTCCATTAGAAAGACAAAAGTCCTGCGATGGACAGGGTAGTATAGGATTCCTTAAAATTTGCTATGAAAATGCTGATCACTTCTGGTCTTTCTTTAGAATCCTGAAAGTGTACTTGTAGTTAGTCATTGTTGATTCTTGACATGGACATTTTGTACTAAACATTGATATAAAAGCTTACTTAAAGTGTATAATATAAGGTGTTAATGGCTTTTCCTCATTGATGGACAGATTTACTATAATTGCTCCTTTCCGCAGGGGTTACCTTACCCTATGTCTTTGTGCAGCCATTGCTTACTTGCTTCCTGTGCTTTTGATATTAGGCAAACGGCAGCCCCTGTATCCAGGCATTGAACTGCCAAGTATGGAAAACCTTTTGCTGTGTGTATGCTGGGTGCCTGTTCTGTGTGGGACTTGCCGTGCTTCATTTCTCACTGTGTGCTCTAACCCACCTCTCACACTAATATAAGTCATCAGCGTGTCAAATACTGAGCTGCTAAAAAGCCTATTATAGTGCCAGGCTATGGCAGTGCTGGCCTGACCAAAGATGGACATCAATCACATTGATTTCTCTTTTTTTTTTTTTGCACTGCAATGCAAGAATTCAAAAAAGAATTAGACAGTCCAAATGATTAAAGGCCCCCAAAATGAAGAAGCGAACGGTTCAATGTTTAAAAAGGAAAAAGCATATAGTCTGAATGTAAAAAGAACAGATGGCTGGTCCTGTTTTTTGTTGTTTATTTTTCTCCATTCGGACAATCCAATTCTTCTTATTTTATAATTGGATCATTTATATATTTTTTTTAATATTTTCCATTTTAAAAATTACAAAAAGGTGAATGGGCCAATGCAAAAGTTTGGGCACCCTGCATGGTTAGCACCTAATAGCGGGGCGCTTTTGAAAGTATCACAGCTTGCAAATGCTTTTTGTAGCCAGACAAAAGTCTTTCAATTCTTCTTCAAGGAATTTTCATCCATTCTTTGTTGGAAAATTCTTCCAGTTCTGTGAGCTTTTTGGGTCATCTTGCATGTACTGCTATTTTAAGCTCTAGCCACAGGTTTTGAATGATGTTCAGATCAGGAGACTGTGAGGGCCATTGTAAAACCTTCAGCTTTTGCCTTTTGAGGTAGTCTATTGTGGATTTTGACCTGTGTTTAGGATCATTATCCATTTGTAGAAGCCATCCTCTTTTCACCTTCTGCTTTTTTACAGATGGTGTTATGTTTGCATCAAGAATTTGTGGAAATTTCATTGAATCCATTCTTCCCTCTACACATGAAATGTTCCCGTGCCATTGGCTGCAACACAACCCCAAAGCATGATTGATCCACCCCCATGCTTAATGGTTGGCGAGATGTTCTTTTACGGAAATTCTGTGCCCTTTTTTCTCCACACATACCTTTGATCATTGTGGTCAAAGAGTTTTATTTTAACCTCATCGCTCCACAAGACTTGTTTCTAAAGGCCCCGTCTCACTAAGCGATTTACCAACGATCACGACCAGCGATACGACCTGGCCGTGATCGTTGGTAAGTCGCTGTGTGGTCGCTGGGGAGCTGTCACACAGACAGCTCTCTCCAGCGACCAACGATCAGGGGAACGACTTCGGCATCGTTGAAACTGTCTTCAACGATGCCGAAGTCCCCCTGCAGCACCCGGGTAACCAGGGTAAACATCGGGTTACTAAGCGCAGGGCCGCGCTTAGTAACCCGATGTTTACCCTGGTTACCAAAAAAAACAAACAGTACATACTCACCATCTGATGTCCGTCAGGTCCCTTGCCGTCTGCTTCCTGCTCTGACTGAGATCCGGCCGTACAGTGAGAGCAGAGCGCAGCGGTGACGTCACTGCTGTGCTCTCACTTCTCACTGTACGGCCGGCAGTCAGTGAGAGCAGGAAGCAGACGGCAAGGGACCTGGACACCGAAAGGCGAGTATGTACTGTTTGTTTTTTTTACATTTACGCTGGTAACCAGGGTAAACATCGGGTTACTAAGCGCGGCCCTGCGCTTAGTAACCCGATGTTTACCCTGGTTACCAGTGAAGACATCGCTGGATCGGTGTCACACACACCGATTCAGCGATGTCAGCGGGACCTCAACGACCAAAAAAAGGTCCAGGCCATTCCGACACGACCAGCGATCTCGCAGCAGGGGCCTGGTCGCTGGTACGTGTCACACATAGCGAGATCGCTACTGAGGTCGCTGTTGCGTCACAAAACTAGTGACTCAGCAGCGATCTCGCTAGCGATCTCGCTATGTGAGACGGGGCCTTAAGATGTATCATACTTGTTTAGACAATCTTTTGCATACATCTGACGCAACTCCAGAGTCTGCTAAATCTTTCTGAATGTCTTTTGCATTCAAGCGAGGGTTCTGATTTGGCTCCCTAGCAATCCTGTAAGCAGCTCTCACTGAAATTTATCTTGGTCTTCCAGACCTTATCTTGACCTCCACTGTTCCTAGTAACTGTCATTCCTTAATTACATTTCGAACTGTGGAAAGGGCAACTTGAAAACACTTTGCTATCTTTTTATAGCCTACTCCCTGCTGTGTGGGCCTCCATCATTTTCATCTTCAGAGTGCTAGGCAGCTTCTGAGAAGAACCATGGCTGCTGTTTTTTGGTACAAGGTTAGAGGAGGCCTGGTTTTTATAAAGCTGGGAAATTTGCATCACATGGCCTTTCCTAATGATGATGCTGAACAAGCCATAACCCTAACAGTCTAAATAAGGTCCAAAACCTTGATAAAAGATATCTGAGCACACAAATCTCCAGATCTCAAATGCCCAAACTTTTGCGTTGGCCCGTTTCCTTATTTGTAATTTTTAAACTGGAAAAAGACAGTATTATTTTTTTTTGCCCAAAATACAAAACACATGTGTCATCTTTAACTTTAGGCATTTTTGAGATAATTTAATCCACAACTTGCTTAACTGTTCACAATAACAGAGTAATTTTGACCATGGGTGCACACTGCACACAAACTTTTACATGCCACTGTATGTATATATAGTAGGGTTTCACGCTTTCTGGTATGCGTTAGACCTAAGGTAGCATTCACATAGACAATGCAGTTTTCATCAAAATACGTACAGTTTTATTGCTTTCCACAGGTTGCACAGCACCAAAGCAGACTCATAAACATAAATCGCTAACTAAACAGAGCAGACCCTGGCTACTCATACATGGCTGATGTAGCAACAGCTCGGTAAAACAAAATGGCTATTGTCCATAGCTACCACTGATATTTGCTTTTCTCTGCACATGGTTTGTGCAGACTCTTCTCACAGATTGTGGCCTATCTCTCTTTTCAACTCCCAGACACATCCAGACTGGTCAGCTTCCCTGAGCCGACTGACTAAGAACAGCTAGACTAGTGATATGCAGATCTAGCCAGGGGACGTCTTATTTTTTTTCCCCATGAACAACAATCCACATTAATTCTTGAACAAAAATCAACATTAATCATGTCATCACACACACTGCACTTACATATGCACACTCACCGGCCACTTTATTAGGTACACCTGTCCAACTTCTTGTTAACACTTAATTTCTAATCAGCCAATCACATGGCGGCAACTCAGTGCATTTAGGCATGTAGACATGGTCAAGACAATCTCCTGCAGTTCAAACCGAGCATCAGTATGGGGAAGAAAGGTGATTTGAGTGCCTTTGAACGTGGCATGGTTGTTGGTGCCAGAAGGGCTGGTCTGAGTATTTCAGAAACTGCTGATCTACTGGGATTTTCACGCACAACCATCTCTAGGGTTTACAGAGAATGGTCCGAAAAAGAAAAAAAATCCAGTGAGCGGCAGTTCTGTGGGCGGAAATGCCTTGTTGATGCCAGAGGTCAGAGGAGAATGGGCAGACTGGTTCGAGCTGATAGAAAGGCAACAGTGACTCAAATCGCCACCCGTTACAACCAAGGTAGGCCTAAGAGCATCTCTGAACGCACAGGGCGTCGAACTTTGAGGCAGATGGGCTACAGCAGCAGAAGACCACACCGGGTACCACTCCTTTCAGCTAAGAACAGGAAACTGAGGCTACAATTTGTACAAGCTCATCGAAATTGGACAGTAGAAGATTGGAAAAACATTGCTTGGTCTGATGAGTCTCGATTTCTGCTGCGACATTCGGATGGTAGGGTCAGAATTTGGCGTAAACAACATGAAAGCATGGATCCATCCTGCCTTGTATGGAGCATCTTTGGGATGTGCAGCCGACAAATCTGCGGCAACTGTGTGATGCCATCATGTCAATATGGACCAAAATCTCTGAGGAATGCTTCCAGCACCTTGTTGAATCTATGCCACGAAGAATTGAGGCAGTTCTGAAGGCAAAAGGGGGTCCAACCCGTTACTAGCATGGTGTACCTAATAAAGTGGCCGGTGAGTGTATATACACACACAAATTGACATACACATGTATATGAGCACACACTGCACATACATAGATACATAAGTGCATACACATGTATATGCACACATATGGTGCCAACCAGCCTGCCTCCTCTTCAATTCCTCTAGACTCCCTCAGTAAAAGAACCTTTGTTGACATCGTGGTCACATTCTTAATCTTGGAATAGAAATGATGGGGGTCCCTATGAGAGTGGAACCCTGCGCAATAGCCCAGTTTTCCCTCCACCCCACCACCGGTTCTCAATGTAACTAGGGCTTATTTTTGCAGTAGGGCTCTTATTTCAAGCATACTCCAAAAATCCTGTAAAATCATCCTAGGGCTTATTTTTGGGGTAGGTCTTATTTTTGAGAAAACCGTATACCGGTCTGAGTTTTACAAAGAAACATATCAGAGGCTCATTGTTTAGTTCTATGATTCTCTACCCAGCAATCCAGTTGATATTGTGTGGCTTAATTATATTGGTCACCAGCACTATTTTCCCTTACAAATGCTATTTGTATCTACATAGACTTACAAGAGTTGGTAGGATTCGGGCACACTAGGAATGCTGATTATTGCTCAGTCCTACTCCTGCTCAGCATGCGCCTATGGCAGACTTCCTCTAACATTTCTGTTCTCATTGGCTGGTTTTTGCATGTTCATTGTCTTGTTGCTTTAATTAACAGTTTCCTTCCCTGTCTCAATAAAGTGATGATAGCCAAGGAGAAGCCTCCAATCAGCGTGGTCGGAGATGTGGGTGGACGGATCGCCATCATAGTGGTAAGAATACCTTCCAATTTCTATACTTGGCCATCACATATTTCCGGATAACTTTCTGATCTTAAACCTTTTTACGTCCATGACTTCAGGATGACATCATAGATGAAGTAGAGAGCTTTGTGGCTGCCGCCGAGATACTTAAGGAACGTGGAGCGTACAAGATTTTTGTGATGGCCACTCATGGGATCTTGTCTGCAGATGCTCCTAACCTTATTGAAGACTCCTTAATCGATGAGGTCAGTATGTCAATTATTATACCAGGCTGCAAGAAGTGGCCATTGCGTCTCTCGGGCATGGCACATCCTTGGGATCGGCCATCTATATCTGCCTCCCCTTTGACGGTCAACTGTCTGAGGGCCAAGGTGGGCAATAGCGCTTTGTCTGATACTACAGCTTAGTCTTATGAAAGGGAAAGGACTAAGATGTCATAATAGGTTTCACAACTATAAAATGTACCTAGTAATAGATGGGATTTTCTTGAGCGACATTGCCCCTCCAGGAAGGCAGGATTTTATTTTGATCTCCAATCTTACCAATAGACCATTAATATTGTAGCATGTGAAGATCCTTTTTATGAGTGAAATGCAATAAACCTCACCTTTTAAGACTTACTATCTACTCTGTGTTTCCCAAGGTTGTGGTGACAAACACCGTCCCCCATGAGGTCCAGAAACTACAGTGCTCAAAGATCAAAACCGTGGACATCAGTCTGATTCTGTCAGAAGCGATCCGCCGGATCCACAATGGAGAGTCCATGTCCTACCTCTTCCGCAACATTGCAATGGATGATTGAAGGGTTGTGCCCACCTTATCAGTCAAGTGCTGGATATGTGCCAGTCACAAGTGGGTGGAGCTCCACGTGCAGAGAAGGGTAGTCACCGACTGGGGAACCCATCCTTTTTTGCATTCACACTACAGGCACTGCCACTTTACTGTTAGGGATGAGGGGGAGCTATCTCCTTTTTTTGTGGAGGAGAATGGGGGATACACCTGAATTGGGGGTTTTGGAAGGATAGAAAGGATACATAACTAGGGTTGTGAGATTCCCTTCAGTCCTGCGAGAACTGAATACATTAAAGGGGTTGCCCCACAGTTGACATTTATCACCTGTCCACAAGACAGATGATCGATATGATCGTAGGGGTACTCCAGTAACTGGTGGGGTCCCAGCAATCAGACATTTATCATCTATCCTATGAATAGGCAATAGATTTCAATCATGGCAAAATTCCTTTAACCCTTCTGTTTCCTTTTGGATGCAGATGTTCTGAGCCTTTCAACAACAAAGATGGTGGTCTTATTGAGCTATACTGAAAGAAAAGCAGAAGTATTCCTGAGCAATACAGACTGGCACCACAGATAGTGGAGGCTACATATGTGTGTCAGCGTATGCTTTATAATCCACAGACACTATCTGCAAATCGATATTCCATGCATTCAACATACATAAGCCAGTGGTTTCTGTAATGATGATGCCCATTGTCCAGCCACAGGATGGCACTGCCAACTTTGCTGGGCAGTAGGCCGAGAGCGTCTGTGGTCATAGTGGAGCCCTTGCTGTAACCTTAAATGACAGCCTGAGCATGACCTTTGAAACAAACATACATTCATGTAATTAGCACGTAACGGTCTGCGTATATACCATATCTAAAATCTATGGTGGGTACCTACTCACACATGCATGAATATAGAGCTAAACCATCAAAAACAATGTAAATAGTTGAGTGACTAAATATGAACACGGCAAATGTGTAGTTGGCTGCGCTATTAAATCATCAAGAGCTTTAGCTTAATAATAATAATAATAATAATAAATGCGGACATCAGGGGCAATTGATGGACAGTTCTTAGGATCACAAGTGATTATCAGAATAAAGAGGACAAAAAAACATTTTAGCCGCAGCTGCAATACCAGATACAGCCACATCTATATGTGTGGCAGTGTGCATGCATAAACAAAAAAAGATGCCTCTTAGTACGGCCTAGCATTATGGGTCTAAGTATTGGGACCCCCATCATTCATTCATTGATGGCCTGTGCTGAAAATGGTAATTAAGTAATAGTCCTTAATAGCCCCCAAAACTAAAACATCTATCAGTCATATACTTGTCCTATCGTCTTTAATGAAACCTTCATAGATTTGACCACTGTCCCCTTACTAACGGATCCAGGGATGTCAGGAAAAAATTATACTCCCCAGACTGGTGACGCTTCTCCGAAATTCAGACTGTGTCCTCTACCGACCTGTTGGGATCAACATTAAGGAGGGGAGCTGGAGTATGTCATATGAGCACTGCAGACAAATGGAGTAAGCTGATCAGCTGCAGCGTTCACATGACACTGCTGCCAAATGGAATATCAAATGTTTTTCTTTTTTTACCTCCCTGAGCCCATTAGTGTAGGTTTGTCCAGCAGTGAGTAATAAGAATAATTTAAGGGAATATTTACACACAATTTTTGGAGGCAGAAAAATCCAACTTTGTCATCCACCTCAGCATCCATGTGGTTGTTTTGAGTAGTGTTTTTTTTTTTTAGTTTTTATGCATTTAGTTTTATGCGGTTTTAAAGCAGTTTTTATTCAAGTACTTTTTTTACAACCTTCTTACAACCTATGCACGTGCAGAGTGCCCCATTCAGTGTTTAAAAGTCCTATTTTTGGGCAGCAGTAGGCTTTAACATGGCAACTCCATTTATGGCAAATTCAGAATTTGGCCAGAAAGTGGCCTATGCCTTTAAAGGAAACTTGTCTCGTTGAACATGCGACCAGATCTGCCAGGGGCATGTTATAGAGCAGGAGTAGCGGAGCAGATGAATAGATTTGTGGGAAAAGATTCAGTATAACCTGTTTTATTCATCAGAAATTCCTGATTATTCTAGAGTTAGAAGTCAAGTGGGCGGTCTGATCAGTGATTAGTGGTCTGACCAGTGATTGGCAGCGTTCCATATATCATCAATGTCTATCCAGAGACCACTGCCAATCACTGATCGGACCACCCACTTGACCCTCAATGATCAGGGATTTCAATTAATAAAATATACAGTTTAGTGGGAAAAAATTCAGGATAACTTCTATCAATCTGTTCACCTCCTCCTGCTCTATAACATGCTGCCCATGGACTGCACATCATTTCCTTTAAATGAGGCAGAGCAGAAATAACAGATACTGCCTATAGACAAGAGTGGCGCTGTATTACTAAAAAGCGTAGCCCTTTTTTTTTTCTTTTTCTTCTTGGACCAACCATTTAATCCCCTTTTGGAGCGGCCTCTAATAGCGCTGCCATGCTGCTTGTCATCAAGCTTACCTGTGAACCAAATTATTACTGTTTTGTCAGGACATTTAAGGCCACGTTCACATGTTCAGTATTTGGTGAGTTTTTTACCTCAGTATTTGTACGTCAAAACCACGAGTGGAATAATCAGAGGAAAAGTATAGTAGAAACACATTACCACTTCTGTATTCATCACCCGCTCCTGGTTTTGGCTTAGGGTAACTTCACATTAGCGTTCAGGGTCTTCGTGGAGGGCTGCGTACGTCCTCGGTTAGGCCCCGCATACTTCTGCATGCGTCCTGCGTATATATTTTTAAATTGGGTATGCAGGACATGTGGATGCGTCCGCATGCATCGTTTTGATGCCCTCGCCGACTGCAGCAAAATGCAAAGCCCCCGAACGCTAATGTGAACTTACCCTTACAGATACTGAGGTAAAAAACTGACAAAATAGTCACCATGTGAATGTGGCTTAAAGGTGTTATCCATCAGGAACATCTTTAGTAAGTTTTATACTTTCACAACAGCCAAAGTACTTTAATTGTGAAGCCTTAGTTTCAGACTCCCTTCATGGTCCTGACAGCTCTTCTTCCACAGGTGCTTCCATTTCCTTCCTTTATGTCGGCATGTGATGAACAGGGCTGGCTGTCTAACTACGTTTGCAAGCAAAGGCAGCCCCCTTCTTTATCATCGTTCAAGGCCGAGAGCGGCCTTACATAATGAGCTGAGTTAGACAATCCAGCCCCCTTTATGACATACCGACCTCCAGAGACGGGAATAGGAGTGCTCCCTGCCTCTATCAGAACAAAAATGGAGATGCCGAGACTGGGAAAGGGGGCCTGAAATCCAGTCAGTGGGACAATATTCAGAATTAATGTACAACTAAAGAACTTTTTATGTCCCCAGACATTCCCTCCTGCGCTGACAGAGGAGCACACATGTAAATGTATAGTATGGTGTACAGGGTGCATTGTAGTAAATATGCCAGTGTATATACACGGTGTCTACAACCTATGTGTAGATATGTTTCCACACTGTATATACCGCTACAGGGCGTGTCTGTGTAGGCCACCATGATGTCTTGTGAATCCTATCGCCGTCCTCTTCCCGTCAGATGTCCCTCCATCATATCCGTGTATAGGGGTGACCTGGGCAATAATCTACAGGGTTATGCTATTCACCATGGTGGTTTCATGTATACTGTCCATAGCTTCCTAGGCCCTATGGCTACCTTCTGTATGAGGTCGCCTGCATCGGCACTTTTCTGTATTTTTCTGTGTTTTTAGTGATTTATTTCTTCTTCTTTAAATAACGTACAATAATATCATGTTGTGGACAATATTATAGTTTTAGTTTTTTTTAATGATTTAATAGAGTTGAAGAACTTGTAATTCAGGATTATAACTCATGATTTGTTCTAATCCTGTTGCTTCTTGGGGTATTTTATTTCTGATTCAGGTGGGATTTTTATGTTGAGATAAAGGATCATTCGCTGATGCATGTAAAATAATGTGTCGGCAGGTTGGATGTTACTGATACTGTTCTTTGTTAGACAGGCAGTATTGAACGCGCTACCAATGAGGACATATTGGCACAATTGAGAAATCATTAAAAAGGGATTGTCCGGGATTTCAGAAGAGCATCTTGCTTTTTTTTTTTATCCGGAAACAGTGCCACTCTTGTCCATGGTTGTCTGGTATTACAGTGCTGGCGTGAGGCTGAGATATAATATCTAAGGCTACGTTCACATTAGCGTTCGGCGCCGCAGCGTCGGGCGCTGCAGCGTCGCCGCATGCGTCATGCGCCCCTATATTTAACATGGGGGCGCATGGACATGCGTTGCACTTGCGTTTTGTGACGCATGCGTCACTGTGGTGCATGCGTCAGGGCGCAGAGGACGCAGCAAGTTGCATTTTTTTTCTGCGCCCAAAACCATGCAAAAATGGACGCATGCGTCACAAAACGCTGCGTTGTGCATGCGTTTACATTTGCGTTGTGCATTGCGTCGCCGACGCTGCGGCGCACAACGCAAATGTGAACGTAGCCTTACACTGATGGGTAATACTGACAGTGAGTCTGTACAACACTTCTTTTCTGTAACCACGGACAATTACATATTTGCCAGCTGGTTCTGGTGGCATTCACCAGCCATTTTGTATATGGGCTGATAGTCTCACTTGCTTTCAATGTACAGAGCTGCAGTGGAGACCCTCGGTGCAATGTACGGGTGTCTTGTGCAGTGCACCCACTGGGAGGGACGCCATGGAGGGGCTTCCCTGTTTGCACGCCGTGGCGCTCAGTTCTGTGAGCGCTGGAGAAAGTGCTTTCAATTTTTACCCATAATTCAAGCCTAATTAAATTTTTCATAACGAGGAGTACATTACAAATGTCAGGATAACCCTTTAATTTACATATCTGGAAAAAAATGGAGCGCGCAGTCTTCTACATTACATTGGGAATCTATGCAGATGTACAGTTAGTTTCTAGTGCATGGTCAGAATAGTGGGCTTATGTTTTATGCAGAACATTTGTTCCAGCAGAGCTGCAGTGTAAAGCATGGTGGAGAGACAGAGAGCAACAGAAACTGATATTAAACAACTGATGTTTAAAGGGGATTTCTTATCTGTATAAGCCCCATTTATGTGAATAGGGTCGGCTGCAGTTTCCTGCACAGCTGAGTGACCCTGCGTGCTACCGTGCAGGGAAAACTTAGCAAATGACATAGTGATTATGGTAATCAGCATGGCTGCTTCTTCCTTCTCAGCACCCACGCGGGGTTATGTGATCATAGCATATCGTAGTGATAGGCTATCTCTTTATGAGATAAGATGAATCTCATAAATTCATATTGGGAGGACAGAGGTGCTGCCGAGGTGGCATCCATATGCTGCTTGCCAAGTATTGGGTTCCTAACCTATTCTAATATGACCGTTGCCCGAGATCTGAAAGGTGGTTGACAGATGCCAGTGGCACCGCTCTCCTCCTGATGCTTGGTACTTATTTACTACACTGGCAAATACTTGTGCTACTAGTAAAATAATATTCCGGATGGTACACCTCCTCAGACTGTGCCCCCCACGTCAGCTGATCAGAGGGAGCGCCTGTTCTAACTTTCATGCTAATGAACAATTAAATGCCACCCACTGATTATAGTTAAGCGTTGTCCATGAGCTGGCTGTGGCTAATTTAATTACTGGCTCATGAAAAATGATGTCTCTGTATACTATGAATGATTCCTATGATTCACTATTTAGAAGAAGACCTATACATAGGTTTAAAGAAATGAAGATTCTGTTGCCATATGCTTTTCATATATACAAGTGGCAACAGTGACACCTACTGTTTTTGCAGAGGTACTACATGAAATTGCATCAATAGTCCCGAATGAACTGGATGTTTCATTGTTTCTTGTAAATTATAACGCCATTATGTGTGTACTATGCATCATCGTAGAAAACCAGAAAATGTGTCAGCCTTTTAACAGCTGTAAACTCATATTCCAGCTATGCTCCAGGGTAGAGAACATTAAAAATATGGAAATGATGCATCAAGTATGCATCTTAAGAGTATTTTAAGGACTTTATTTAAAAATTGTTTAAAATTAGAGAAAAGGGTCAACCTTTTTGTCCCACTGAAACTACATCACTTGTGTATAGTACGGAAACTTTGCCCTATTAAATTCATTAGCTGCAATACCAGACACAGCCTCATGGACAAGAGTGGCGCTGTTTCTGAAAAAAAAAAATCCAGACTCTTCTTCTGATTAGTGTGACTGCAGGTTAAACTAGAGCGTGTGAACAGAACTATGAAGGTAACATATAACTTTGATTGTAGGCAAATATAAACCATTGCTGTAAATTCCCAGCCTAAAGAGGCTTTCATTCTCCATGTAACTGTGAACTCGGTGCTGCCAATGCATGGCTGGTAACCTGGCAGTGGGGGCTACATGAGACTGCTTTATAGCTGCCCCTGAAGATTTGGATATAGTTGGAAGCCCGTGAGCAGGCACCAGGAAGCAGGGAAAGGCAATCTGTAGTTACTGGGAGAAGGGAGGCATGAGGCCTGGAAATGAAGATGTTTAGTTGTTCGAGTTAATTTCACTGTAAAATAAATGGCGATGTGAAATTTATTTTAATAAATACTGCAATGTGTTACCATAATGTGTCATTTCTGGAATCGGCAGTGCTAAGTTTACAGAAGGTGAAAATCGGATTTACAATTTCCTCTTCTGGACAACAGGAGCAAAAATGGAACGGATGACATTGTATACTGACATGTATACTAACAAAATGCCCCAAATATAATGCAATTGAATCACATAGACCCCATAACTAAAGGGTTGTGCAAAAATTAAAGAAAACTGTCCGCAACATAAGAAATAAAAACTTCTGTATTTAGCAGTGAAAGTCACCGCCGCACATCTCTGGGAGGAATAAAGGTGTGACTATGTTGATGGCCAGAATACCTGATCAATTAGCCAACATCTGCTATCTGGGATGATTCCGTTCACACAGCAGTCAGCGTTTGTTATCTATCGTATACCTAGGAGTAGTTGTACTGTTTCTCAAAAATCTGCAAGGATTTTGCCACAAATTTAACCATTTCCAAATTGATTTTTACCACCATGTATACTTAGTTTACGCTTGTGCACTATTTTGTTGCTGATTTTTTGTTATGAAAACTATACAAAAAAATGTCATATACAACATGTGCAAACCGATGTGAATGCTGGGAGTTGTAGTTTTAGGTAAAGTGACTAAACTCAGGAATTTAGGCATCCACTCCCCTGAAAACAAAGCATGCTCATCTTCATTTTGGTAGATCATGACAGTAAGGCCGGGGTCAGACCTAACGTATAAAAATACGGTCCGTTTCTTACGGCCGAGGTACGCAGAAAAGTTCCTGAACAGTAATCCGTATTCAACACGAGGATGCGATTTTTTTCTCCAAAAATTATTCGTATGGCATCAATATGGAGAGATTTTCACACCGGCTTGCGAAATGGACATATAATGGATCCATGGGCTCAAATATTCGTGAAAACATATATACAGTCTATATATATATATATATATATATATATATATATATATATATATATATATATATAATGTCAGTGAGACACATATATACATATTTAAGACAGAGCTAGATAGCAGAAAAGCCAGTAATTCAATTGCCGGCTTTTGCTATCTCCTTATGAAACCCGACAGGATATGAGACATGGTTTACATACAGTAAACCATTGCATATGCCTTATTTTTACATATTCCTCACTAATAATGTTAGTAGAGTGTGTGTGCAAAACTTTGGAGCTCTAGGTGTTAAAATAAAGGGTTAAATCACGGAAAGAACTGGCGTGGGCTCCCGCGCAATTTTCTCCACCAGAGTGGTAAAGCCAGTGACTGAGGGCAGATATCAATAGCCTAGAGAGGGTCCATGGTTATTGCCCCCATACCCCCCCCCCCCCAACAGCTAAAAACAGGATTGGATTGAGCGTACAATAAAGATAATAAAACCCCATGTGTGTATTTATTTAATTAAAATACTTTATTCTTAATGTGTGTGTATTTTTAACCCTTTACTATTATTGGATTAATAATGGATAGGTGTCTTATTGACGCCTCTCCATTATTAACCAGGCTTAATGTCACCTTACAATAGGATGGTGACATTAACCCCTTATTACCCCAATATCCCACCACTACAGGGGAGTGGGAAGAGAGTGGGGAAGAGCGTGGCCAAGTGCCAGAATAGGCGCATCTTCCAGATGTGCCTTTTCTG
Source organism: Ranitomeya variabilis (assembly GCF_051348905.1). NCBI lineage: Eukaryota > Metazoa > Chordata > Amphibia > Anura > Dendrobatidae > Ranitomeya > Ranitomeya variabilis. Next base: position 474,519,132 of record NC_135235.1, on the reverse strand, counting down.
GGGTGGCTGGGGGCAGATGTTTTAAGGCAGGGGGGCCAATAACCATGGACCCCTCTCTAGGCTATTAATATCTGCCCTCAGTCACTGGCTTTACCACTCTGGCGGAGAAAATTGCGCAGGAGCCCACGCCAGTTTTTTCCGTGATTTAACCCTTTATTTTAACAGCTCCAAAATTTTGCACACACACTACTAACATTAGTGAGGAATATGTAAAAATATAACGGATATGAAATGGTTTACTGTATGTAAACCACGTCTCATATCCTGTCGGGTTTGATAATTCAATTGCCGGCTTTTGCCAAGTCCTTATCGGCTTTTATGCTATATATATATATATATATATATCTATATATATATATATATATATATATATATATATATATATATATATATATATTAAAGAAAAAGGAACAGCACAACACTTGTACTTATCTTCGGGTGCAGGGCCCCAGGCAACCAGTCCAATGATTGCACCAGATTCACAGAGACTCAAAAAAGAGGCAGCACTCCATTGTTAAAGTGAAACGTGGTAGGTTTAATCGACCCACATAGCCGGGCGACGTTTCAGCTCAATCTGAGCCTTTATCAAGCAGTGAGTAACCATACCTGTTACTTATTTATATGTGTTTCAACAAGTGTTACATTGAATCCAATCATATTTTACATTTACTAATTACCCATAAAACATTTACAATATTCATCATATACTTGTGTCCAGTGCTTGTACTTAAAGTGCTTAGTGCTAATGTGCAATAAAGATCTAACTTCCAACTTCCTATTGCCCCTGCGAGTATACTACCTAATTACCCATAACTTTACAGACAATCACTCTCTTATTAGTGGTTATTACATGTACATACTGCTACTGTTATTGTCCACTCACCCACAACTCACATCAGGCGCATGGAGGACGTTGTATCTAAAAGTCGGCGTTCTCCGCTGCTTACTGCGCATGTCTAAAGTGCATCATTATACTGAGAAGTCACACCAGCCAATAGAACGATCTGTGTGGCAATTCACGTATGGCGCATGCGCAGTAGCGCTAATCACCGCCATATTGGTAGTGGCTCCCTAACTGCTCACAGCGCTTCTTTTCAGCGCCGTGGCGTAATGGTTCGCTATACGTCCCATACCACCTGCGCAAGTGCTGTTGTGCACTTTGTATCTATACAGAGGCTACAAATAGAGAAGCTTCTGATTTTAATCCTACTACACTCCGCTGTCTGGCCACAAATTTTTTATTTTTTTTGAAAATCTGCTTATTAAAGTTTTATAATATAATACATAACATACATTACTATTGTTAATAATACAGGTATGGTTACTCACTGCTTGATAAAGGCTCAGATTGAGCTGAAACGTCGCCCGGCTATGTGGGTCGATTAAACCTACCACATGTTTCACTTTAACAATGGAGTGCTGCCTCTTTTTTGAGTCTCTCTCTCTCTCTCTCTCTCTCTCTCTATATATATATATATACCCCTATACTATGTCTAGACATTAATTTTATCTATTCTAACCTGTCAGTGTGATTTTACTGTACACCGCACTGAATTACCGGCTTTTCTATAGAACACCGGTGCGTATTTCTCACAAGGCAGGTGTGTGGTCCGTGTGTAATCCGTATTTTTCTCGCCCCCATAGACTATCATTGGCGTATTTTTGGAGGAATACGCTGACAATCGCAGCATGCTGCAATGTTGTCAGCCCGTTAAATATAGCAGAGAAATATACGGCTGATAGAAGCTGCCCCATAGAGAAACATTGGTCCGTATTTCTCTCTAGTGTGACGCCGGCCTAACTCTTTAGATGTGCGGTAAGCATCTGCTGACTGCTATAAAGTCTCCTGGGATCTGGAGATTTGAAAGTAGAGATGAGGGGATTTGATCAGGTCAGGGCTTATTTGGCAAGCTATGGCGCTTACTGAATAAGCTGGAGAGGGAACCCGGCTTCCTGGATCGTGCCGGCTGATCAGAGCCGTAGCTGCATGTGTCGCGGCTGTATCACAAGCACCCAACAAACAGGTTCTCCATGCATCTGCTGTGACTATGACAGCCGCGACACATGCAGCTGCGGCGCTGATCAGCCGGCACGATCCAGGAAGCCGGGTTCCCTCTCCAGCTTATTCAGTAAGCGCCATAGCTTGCCGAATAAGCCCTGACTCGATCAAATTCGCTCATTTCTATTCAAGAGCAGCTTTCTTTTTCCAGAAAAAAAACCTCCTCAACCTCTTAGGCTATGTTCACATATAGTGTGTGTGTGTGGGGGGGGGGGGGGTTGCTGCATTTTTGCACTTTCTTACTGCTTTCGATGTTGAAAAAACCATTCACCTGTAAATATAATTTTAACATTTTACTAACCTATCTGAGCGTGTGGTGTGTGTGACACGGTCAGACACATCTGATTAATTTATGAAAGATGGACTCTAAAACTCACAAAGCCTATGCGGACAATGCCAAAAATTAGAAGGAAGAGGGACTCCGATACACCCTGAATAAGGCATAAAGGAGGGCCTCATACACATTCTGCTAAAATTATTAGGTAGTGGGACTCGACTGGTAAAATGTATGCAGTATGTGCAAGGGCTGCCAAAAATTAGAAGGAGGTACAGTGATACAACCTGGAGGAGACTTAGAAGAGGGCCTCAGAAAAATTTTTTTTTACCATTTGAAAGGAGTGGGACTCCTAGACTGGTAAAGCCGATGCTCTAAGTTCAAGGGCTTAAAAAGTTACCCCTGGGGGCTTATATACAGTATATTATATATATATATATATATATATATATATATATATATATATATATATATATATATATATATATATATATATATGTGTGTGTGTGTGTGTGTGTGTGTGTGTGTGTGTGTGTGTAACAGAATGATAGAGGTAGACGTCTAAAAATTGTATAGTAGAGCAACATATACACACTTGAAAAATTAGGAGCGAGTGTCGGATCGTGACCCTGGAGATATGGGGGAGGAGAACACTATAAAGTTGGAAGGTAGCAATCCTACAAGTCAATGTTGACCCTTTAATGAGCCTTGTCACATGACTTAGGATAAGACCTGGGCACAAATAAGGAAGTTGGGGGTGGCGGTGGCATGGGGGTGGGGTTAGAACAGTTAGTAATTTAAGAAAGAATAGAGGTACAGAGAGTAACATCAAGTGCATGTATACTAATGCCAGAAGCCTCGCCAACAAAATGGACGAATTAGAATTAATGTTGTTGGAGCATAATTATGACATGGTGGGGATATCTGAGACGTGGCTGGATGAGAGCCATGACTGGGCTGTTAACTTGCAGGGCTATAGTCTGTTCAGAAATGACCGTACAGATAAGCGAGGGGGAGGGGTGTGTCTGTATGTAAAATCGTCCTTAAAACCCATCCTGCGTGATAATATAGGTGAATTAAATGAAAATGTAGAGTCCCTGTGGGTGGAGATAAGGGGAAGGGGAAAAATAATAAATTACTGATAGGGGTTTGTTATAAATCTCCAAAAATAATGGAAGCAACGGAGAATATCCTCGTAAAGCAAATAGATGAAGCTGCGACTCAAGGAGAAGTCATTATTATGGGGGACCTCAACTACCCTGAAATAGATTGGGGAACAGAAACCTGCAGTTCCAGTAAAGATAATCGGTTTTTGACAACTATGAGAGACAATTACCTTTCACAACTGGTTCAGGACCCAACGAGAAGGGGGGCACTGCTAGACCTAATATTAACCAACATGCCAGACCGCATATCAAATATAAGGGTTGGGGGTCACTTGGGGAATAGTGATCACAAAATAATAAGTTTTCGTGTATCCTTTAATAAGATGTGTAATAGAGGGGTTACAAGGACACTAAACTTCAGGAGGGCAAATTTCCAACGGATGAGAGATGATCTTGGTGTAATCAACTGGGACGGTATCCTGAGACATAAAAATACACAAAGAAAATTGGAGACGTTTATTAGCATCCTGGATAGGACCTGTGCACAGTATATACCGTATGGGAATAAACATACTAGAAATAGGAGGAAACCAATATGGCTAAATAGAGCTGTAAGGGGCGCAATAAGTGACAAAAAGAAAGCATTTAGAGAATTAAAGGAAGTAGGTAGTGATGAGGCATTAAATAAATACATAAATTTAAATAAATTATGTAAAAAGCAAATCAAGGCAGCAAAGATTGAGACAGAGAGACTCATTGCTAGAGAGAGCAAAAATAACCCCAAAATATTCTTTAACTACATAAATAGTAAGAAACTAAAAAATGATAGTGTTGGCCCCTTAAAAATAGTCTTGGTGAAATGGTGGATGAGGAAAAAGCCGATATGCTAAATGACTTTTTTTCATCAGTATTTACACAAGAAAATTCCATGGCAGACAATATGATCAGTGATAACAAAAATTCCCCATTAAAGGCCCCGTCTCACTAAGCGATTTACCAACGATCACGACCAGCGATACGACCTGGCCGTGATCGTTGGTAAGTCGTTGTGTGGTCGCTGGGGAGCTGTCACACAGACAGCTCTCTCCAGCGACCAACGATCAGGGGAACGACTTCGGCATCGTTGAAACTGTCTTCAACTATGCCGAAGTCCCCCTGCAGCACCCGGGTAACCAGGGTAAACATCGGGTTACTAAGCGCAGGGCCGCGCTTAGTAACCCGATGTTTACCCTGGTTACCAAAAAAAACAAACAGTACATACTCGCCTTTCGGTGTCCAGGTCCCTTGCCGTCTGCTTCCTGCTCTGACTGAGCCGCCGTACAGTGGGAGCAGAGCGCAGCGGTGACGTCACTGCTGTGCTCTCACTTCTCACTGTACGGCCGGATCTCAGTCAGAGCAGGAAGCAGACGGCAAGGGACCTGACGGACATCAGAAGGCGAGTATGTATTGTTTGTTTTTTTTTACATTTACGCTGGTAACCAGGGTAAACATCGGGTTACTAAGCGCGGCCCTGCGCTTAGTAACCCGATGTTTACCCTGGTTACCAGTGAAGACATCGCTGGATCGGTGTCACACACACCGATTCAGCGATGTCAGCGGGGCCTCAACGACCAAAAAAAGGTCCAGGCCATTCCGACACGACCAGCGATCTCGCAGCAGGGGCCTGATCGCTGGTACGTGTCACACATAGCGAGATCGCTATGGAGGTCGCTGTTGCGTCACAAAACTTGTGACTCAGCAGCGATCTCGCTAGCGATCTCGCTATGTGAGACGGGGCCTTAAGTGTCACCTGCTTAACCCAGCAGGAAGTACGGCGGCGTCTAAAAATCCCTAAAATTGACAAATCTCCAGGCCCGGCTGAGATGCACCCTCGAGTACTGCAGGAACTAAGTACAGTCATTGACAGACCATTATTTTTAATCTTTAAAGACTCCATAATAACAGGGTCTGTACCACAGGACTGGCGAGCAAATGTGGTGCCAATATTCAAAAAGGGGACAAAAACTGAACTCGGAAATTATAGGCCAGTAAGCTTAACCTCTACTGTGGGTAAAATCCTGGAGGGCATTCTAAGGGATGTTATGCTGGAGTATCTGAAGAGGAATAACCTCATGACCCAATATCAGCATGGGTTTACTAGGGACCATTCCTGTCAGACTAATCTGATCAATTTCTATGAAGAGGTAATTACGTTCAGGACTGGACCAAGGGAACCCAGTGGACGTAGTGTGTATGGACTTTTCAAAAGCTTTTGATACGGTGCCACACAAAAGGTTGATACATAAAATGAGAATAATGGGGATAGGGGAAAATATGTGTAAGTGGGTTGAGAGCTGGCTCAGGGATAGGAAACAAAGGGTGGTTATTAATGGAGCACACTTGGACTGGGTTGCGGTTAGCAGTGGGGGTACCACAGGGGTCAGTATTGGTCCCTCTTCTTTTTAACATATTTATTAATGATCTTGTAGGGGGCATTCAGAGTAGAATTTCAATATTTGCAGATGACACTAAACTCTGCAGGGTAATCAATACAGGGGAGGACAATTTTATATTACAGGATGATTTATGTAAACTAGAAGCTTGGGCTGATAAATGGCAAATGAGCTTTAATGGGGATAAATGTAAGGTCATGCACTTGGGTAGAAGTAATAAGATGTATAACTATGTGCTTAATTCTAAAACTCTGGGCAAAACCGTCAATGAAAAAGACCTGGGTGTATGGTTGGATGACAAACTCATATTCAGTGGCCAGTGTCAGGCAGCTGCTACAAAGGCAAATAAAATAATGGGATGTATTAAAAGAGGCATAGATGTTCATGAGGAGAACATAATTTTACCTCTATACAAGTCACTAGTTCGACCACACTTAGAATACTGTGCTGTTATGATCCTAGTGGCAAGGATCGCAGGTCGGACTAGCTAAGTAACTGAACAGACTACTAGCTCTGGGGAAGTGGTAACTAGATTGACCGCAACCTGATCCTATCCGCAAACAACTATAGGCAGCCGTGGAACGTTACCTAAAAATCCTAGACGTCTCTTCACGGCCTGAGAAACTGACTATTCCTGGAGGGAAAGAAAGTCCTCTCTTGCCTCAGTGGAATGACCCCAAAGATATAGAATAGCCCCCCACAAATATTAACGGTGAGTTAAGGGGAAAGCACAAACGCAGAGATGAAATCAGATTTAGCAAATGAGGCCCGCTAATACTAGATAGCAGAAAATAGGAAGGGAACTGTGCGGTCAATAAAAAAACCCTATTCAAAATACCCACGCAGAGATTGCTCGAGCCCCCGCACCAACTAACGGTGCGGGGGAAGCAACTCCGTACCCCAGAGCTTACCAGCAAAAAGAAATCACATATTAGCAAGCTGGACTAGACTCATCATACACAGAAATCATATTGCAGGCAGATGAGCAAAAAATATTCAAACAGAACTTAGCTTATCCTGAAGAGGCAGAAAACGAGATAATCAGGAGTAATCAGAATAGCACTGAATACATTGACAGCTGGCAACAAGTGGAAGTGAAGCAGAGCTAAATAGGAGCCTCCCTGGAGAATAACGAGGCAGCTGATCCAGCCAGACCCGCAGGATAATAAACCAAACCACCAGGGGGAGCCAAAAAACCAAAGTCACACAATACCATCTGTGACCACAAGAGGGAGCCTGAAAACGGAGTTCACAACAGTACCCCCCCCTTGAGGAGGGGTCACCGAACCCCCATCAAAACCCCCAGGGCGATCAGGGTGAGCCACATGGAAGGCAACTTAGGCAAGGGCACCAAATGGACCATTTTAGAAAAACGATCACACACCACCCAAATGACCGACATTCTCTGAGAGACAGGGAGATCTGAAATAAAATCCATGGAAATGTGCGTCCAAGGCCTCTTCGGGACAGGCAAAGGCAACAACAAGCCACTGGCACGAGAACAGCAAGGCTTAGCCCGAGCACAAATTCCACAAGACTGCACAAAGGAACGCACATCCCGCGACAAGGAAGGCCACCAGAAGGACCTAGCCACCAAATCTCTGGTACCAAAAATCCCAGGATGGCCTGCCAACACCGAAGAATGAACCTTGGAAATAACTCTGCTGGTCCATCTATCCGGGACAAACAGTCTCTCCGGTGGACAACGGTCAGGTCTATCCGCCTGAAACTCCTGCAGCACTCGTCGCAAATCTGGGGAGATGGCAGACAAAATCACCCCTTCTCTGAGGATACCAGCTGGCTCTGAATCACCAGGAGAGTCAGGCACAAAACTCCTAGAAAGAGCATCAGCCTTCACATTCTTCGAACCAGGCAGGTATGAGACCACAAAATCAAAACGAGAGAAAAACAACGACCAACGAGCCTGTCTAGGATTCAGCCGCTTGGCCGACTCGAGATAAATCAAATTCTTGTGATCAGTCAAGACCACCACACGATGCTTAGCTCCCTCGAGCCAATGTCGCCACTCCTCAAATGCCCACTTCATAGCCAACAACTCCCGATTACCAACATCATAATTCCGCTCGGCAGGCGAAAACTTTCTTGAAAAGAAAGCACATGGCTTCATCACAGAGCCATCAGAGCTTCTCTGCGACAAAACAGCCCCCGCTCCAATCTCAGAAGCATCAACCTCGACCTGGAAAGGAAGGGAGACGTCTGGCTGACATAAGACCGGAGCCGAAGAAAACCGGCGCTTCAGCTCCCGAAAGGCCTCCACAGCCGCAGGAGACCAATTAGCAACATCAGAACCCTTCTTGGTCAAATCCGTCAATGGCTTAACAACACCAGAAAAATTAGCGATGAAGCGACGGTAAAAATTAGCAAAACCCAAGAACTTCTGAAGACTCTTAACAGATGTAGGCTGAGTCCAGTCATGAATAGCCTGAACCTTCACTGGGTCCATCTCAATAGCAGAAGGAGAAAAAATGAAACCCAAAAAAGAGACCTTCTGGACTCCAAAAAGACATTTTGAGCCCTTCACAAATAAAGCATTGGCACGCAGGACCTGAAACACCATCCTGACCTGCTTAACATGGGACTCCCAATCATCCGAAAAAAAACAGAATATCATCCAGATACACAATCATAAATTTATCCAGATATTCGCGGAAGATGTCGTGCATAAAGGACTGAAAGACAGAAGGAGCGTTAGAAAGTCCAAAAGGCATCACCAAGTACTCAAAATGGCCTTCGGGCGTATTAAATGCAGTTTTCCATTCATCACCCTGCTTAATACGCACAAGGTTATACGCACCACGAAGATCTATCTTGGTGAACCAACTAGACCCCCTAATGCGAGCAAACAGATCAGATAACAATGGCAAAGGATACTGAAATTTGACCGTGATTTTGTTTAGAAGGCGATAATCAATACAAGGTCTCAAGGAACCATCCTTCTTAGCCACAAAAAAGAACCCCGCACCAAGAGGGGAGGAGGAGGGGCAAATAAGTCCTTTCTCCAAAGACTCCTTTATATAACTCCGCATAGCAGCATGCTCCGGCACTGACAAATTGAAAAGTCGTCCCTTAGGAAACTTACTACCAGGAATCAAATTTATAGCACAATCACAATCCCTATGAGGAGGCAGAGAACTGAGTTTGGGCTCATCAAATACATCCTGGTAATCTGACAAAAACGCAGGGACCTCAGAAGGAGTGGATGAAGCAATTGACACCACAGGAGCATCGCCATGAATTCCCTGACAACCCCAACTTGACACAGACATTGCTTTCCAATCCAGGACTGGATTATGAGTCTGCAACCATGGCAGGCCCAACACGACAACATCATGCAAATTATGCAATACAAGAAAGCGAATCACCTCCTGATGAACAGGAGTTATGCACATGGTCACTTGTGTCCAGTACTGAGGTTTATTCGTAGCCAATGGTGTAGCATCAATTCCCCTTAGTGGAATAGGGAATTTTAAAGGCTCCAAAACAAAACCACAGCGCCTGGCAAATGACAAATCCATCAGACTCAGGGCAGCACCTGAATCCACAAAAGCCATAACCGGGTAAGATGACAGGGAACAAATCAGGGTAACAGACAAAATAAACTTAGGCTGTAAAGTACCGATGGTGACAGATTTATCAATCTTTTTTGTGCGCTTAGAGCATGCTGAGATAACATGAGCTGAGTCACCACAGTAAAAGCACAACCCATTTTGCCGTCTATAATTTTGCCGTTCACTTCTGGTCAGAATTCTATCACATTGCATAGACTCAGGTGTCTGTTCAGAAGACACCGCCAAATGGTGCGCAGGTTTGCGCTCCCGCAAACGCCGATCAATCTGAATGGCCAGAGTCATTGACTCATTCAGACCTGCAGGCGTAGGGAACCCCACCATGACATTCTTAATGGCTTCAGAAAGACCTTTTCTGAAATTTGCAGCCAGGGCACACTCATTCCATTGAGTAAGCACCGACCATTTCCGAAATTTCTGGCAGTACACCTCTGCATCATCTTGCCCCTGAGAGAGGGCAAACAACGCTTTTTCAGCCTGGTTCTCAAGATTAGGTTCCTCATAGAGCAATCCAAGGGCCAGAAAAAACGCATCCACACTGAGCAATGCAGGATCCCCTGGAGCCAATGCGAAAGCCCAATCTTGAGGATCGCCACGCAAGAAAGAAATAATAATCTTAACTTGCTGAACAGAATCCCCAGAGGAACGAGGTTTCAAAGAAAGAAACAACTTGCAATTGTTCTTAAAATTCAGAAACCTATATCTATCTCCAGAAAACAACTCCGGAATAGGTATTCGGCTCTGACATAGGACTGTGCACAACAAAATCCTGAATACTTTGTACCCTTGCAGCAAGATGATCTACACTGGAGGCTAAACTCTGGATATCCATATCAGCAGCTGAACTCAGAGCCACACCAAGATTAAGAGGAGGAGAGAAGCCAGACACACAGCAGCTAGACACATGGCAGCAAAAAAAAAAAAATATCTCCAAGCTTCTTTTCTCCTGCTTCTGCCATGCAATTAACACTTTATCGGGCCGGCTGTACTGTTATGATCCTAGTGGCAAGGATCGCAGGTCGGACTAGCTAAGTAACTGAACAGACTACTAGCTCTGGGGAAGTGGTAACTAGATTGACCGCAACCTGATCCTATCCGCAAACAACTATAGGCAGCCGTGGAACGTTACCTAAAAATCCTAGACGTCTCTTCACGGCCTGAGAAACTGACTATTCCTGGAGGGAAAGAAAGTCCTCTCTTGCCTCAGTGGAATGACCGCAAAGATATAGAATAGCCCCCCACAAATATTAACGGTGAGTTAAGGGGAAAGCACAAACGCAGAGATGAAATCAGATTTAGCAAATGAGGCCCGCTAATACTAGATAGCAGAAAATAGGAAGGGAACTGTGCGGTCAATAAAAAAACCCTATTCAAAATATCCACGCAGAGATTGCTCGAGCCCCCGCACCAACTAACGGTGCGGGGGAAGCAACTCCGTACCCCAGAGCTTACCAGCAAAAAGAAATCACATATTAGCAAGCTGGACTAGACTCATCATACACAGAAATCATATTGCAGGCAGATGAGCAAAAAAATATTCAAACAGAACTTAGCTTATCCTGAAGAGGCAGAAAACGAGATAATCAGGAGTAATCAGAATAGCACTGAATACATTGACAGCCGGCAACAAGTGGAAGTGAAGCAGAGCTAAATAGGAGCCTCCCTGGAGAATAACGAGGCAGCTGATCCAGCCAGACCCGCAGGATAATAAACCAAACCACCAGGGGGAGCCAAAAAACCAAAGTCACACAATACCATCTGTGACCACAAGAGGGAGCCTGAAAACGGAGTTCACAACACTGTGCACAGTTCTGGTCTCCGGTGTATAAGAAAGACATAGCTGAACTAGAGCGGGTGCAGAGAAGAGCGACCAAGGTTAGAGGACTGGGGGGTCTGCAATACCAAGATAGGTTATTACACTTGGGGCTATTTAGTTTGGAAAAACGAAGACTAAGGGGTGATCTTATTTTAATGTATAAATATATGAGGGGACAGTACAAAGACCTTACTGATGATCTTTTTAATCATAGACCTGAGACAGGGACAAGGGGGCATCCTCTAGGTCTGGAGGAAAGAAGGTTTAAGCATAATAACAGATGCGGATTCTTTACTGTAAGAGCAGTGAGACTATGGAACTCTCTGCCATATGATGTTGTAATGAGTGATTCATTACTTAAAGTAAGTATAATGTTACAGGTTATGTACACTAGTTTCCTTGATAGGGCGTTGATCCAGGGAACTAGCCTGATTGCCGTATGTGGAGTCGGGAAGGAATTTTTTTCCCCAATGTGGAGCTTACTCTTTGCCACATGGGTTTTTTTTTGCCTTCCTCTGGATCAACATGTTAGGGCATGTTATGTTAGGCTATGGGTTGAACTAGATGGACTTAAAGTCTTCCTTCAACTTTAGTAACTATGTAACTATAATAGCCAAACCAGAATCACAATTTGCAGACACTGTGTTTCAGGGTACTGCCCCTCGTCAGTGCAAAGCGGAGATCTGGATTGGCTGTGTGAGAGGCGTCGCAAGGAGAAATGATACTTCTTGGATATCGGTCTGACACCTCTCACTCAGCCAAACCAGATCTCCACTTTTCACTGACAAGGGGCAGTACCCCGAAACACAGTGTCTGCAAATTGAGATTCTGGTTTAGCTATTATCCTAAGTCATGTGACAAGACTCGTTAACCCCTTCCCGACCTTTGACGCCACGTAGGCGTCATGAAAGTCAGTGCCAATCCGACCTGTGACGCCTATGTGGCGTCATGGAGGGATCACGTCCCTGCAGAGCGGGTGAAAGGGTTAACTCCAATTTCACCCGATCTGCAGGGATAGGGGGAGTGGTGCGTCAGCCCGGGGGGGTGGCTTCACCCCCCCATGGCTACGATCGCTCTGATTGACTGTTGAAAGTGAAACAGCCAATCAGAGCAATCTGCAATATTTCACCTATGAAAATTGGTGAAATATTACAATCCAGCCATGGCCGATGCTGCAATAGCATCAGCCATGGCTGGAGACCCCGATCTGCCCCCCCCCCCCCACCACCGATCTCCTCCTCTCCGTCCTGCCATGTCCCCTGCTCCCCTCCATCCTCCTGTCCGCTCCCCCGTCCTCCTGTCTGCTCCCCCCGTGCTCCGATCCCACCCCACCGTACTTACCGAGCTCCGATGTCCCTCCCGGTGTCCGTCCGTCTTCTCCATGGGCGCTGCCATCTTCCAAAATGGCAGGCGCACTGCCGGCCGGCAGATTCTTTCCAGGTACATTTTGGTCGCTGTGATAGGTTCTATCACAGCGATCAAAATAAAAAAAAATAGTAAATAACCCCCCCTTTATCACCTCCATAGGTAGGGAACATAAAAAAATAAAGAAATTCTATTTTTATTTTTCCACTAGGGTTAGGGTTAGGGCTAGGGTTGCACTTAGGGTTAGCGTTGCACTTAGGGATGCTCTTAGGGTTAGGGTTGCACTTAGGGTTAGGGTTGCACTTAGGGTTAGGGTTGCACTTAGAGTTGCACTTAGGGTTAGGGTTGCACTTAGGGTTAAGGTTGCACTTAGGGTTAGAGTTGCACTTAGGGTTGCACTTTGGGTTAGGGTTGCACTTAGGGTTAGGGTTGCACTTAGGGTTAGAATTAGGGTTAGGGTTGCAATTAGGGTCAGGGTTGCAATTAGGGTTAGAATTAGGGTTAGGGTTACAATTAGGGTTAGGGTTACAATTAGGGTTAGGGTTAGAATTAGGCTATGTGCACACGGTGCGGATTTGGCTGGGGATCCGCAGCGGATTGGTCGCTGCGGATTCGTAGCAGTTTTCCATCACGTTTACAGTACCACGTAAACCTATGGAAAACCAAAACCGCAGTGCCCATGGTGCGGAAAATACAGCGCAGAAACGCTGCGATGTATTTTCCGCAGCATGTCAATTCTTTGTGCAGATTCCGCAGCGTTTTACACCTGCTCCATAATAGGAATCCGCAGAAGAAATCTGCACAAAAAACACTGGAAATTTGTGATAAATCCGCAGGTTAAGCGCAGTGCGTTTTACCTGCGGATTTTTCAAAACCGGTGCGGAAAAATCCGCACACAAATCCGCAACGTGGGCACATAGCCTTAGGGTTAGGGTTGGAATTAGAGTTAGGGTTGGAATTAGGGTTAAGATTAGGGTTAGGGGTGTGTTGAGGTTAGGGTTAGGCTTGTGGTTAGGGTTATGGTTAGGGTTAAGGGTGTGTTGTGGTTAGGGTTGGGATTAGAGTTAGGGGTGTGTTGGGGTTAGGGTTGGAATTAGGGTTAAGATTAGAGCTAGGCTTGTGGTTAGGGTTATAGTTAGGGTTGGGATTAGGGTTAGGGGTGTGTTGGGGTTAGGGTTGTGATTAGGGTCAAGGTTAGAGTTTGGATTAGGGTTAGGGGTGTGTTGGGGTTAGTGTTGGAGTTAGAATTGAGGGGTTTCCACTGTTTAGGCACATCAGGGGGTCTCCAAACGCGACATGGCACCACCATTGATTCCAGCCAATCTTGCGTTGAAAAAGTCAAATGTTGCTCTCTCCCTTCCGAGCCCCAACGTGTGCCTAAACAGTGGTTTACCCCCACATATGGGGTACCAGCATACTCAGGACAAACTGGACAACAACTTTTGGGGTCAAATTTCTCCTGTAACCCTTGGGAAAATAAAAAGTTGCGGGCTAAAAAATTATTTTTGAGGAAAGAAAAATTATTTTTTATTTTCATGGCTCTGCGTTATAAACTTCTGTGAAGCACTTGGGGGTTCAAAGCGCTCGCCGCACAACTAGATAAGTTCCTTGGGGGGTCTAGTTTCCAAAATGGGGTCACTTGTGGGGTGTTTCTACTGTTTAGGCACATCACGGGCTCTGCAAACACAACGTGACGCCCGCAGAGCATTCCATCAAAGTCTGCATTTCAAAACGTCACTACTTCCCTTCCGAGCCCAGACGTGTGCCCAAACAGTAGTTTACCCCCACATATGGGGTATCAGCGTACTCAGGAGAAACTGGACAACAACGGTTGGGGTCAAATTTCTCCTTTTACCCTTGGGAAAATAAAAAATTGCGGGTTAAAAAATTATTTTTGAGGAAAGAAAAATTATTTTTTATTTTCACGGCTCTGCGTTATAAACTTCTGTGAAGCACTTGGGGGTTCAAAGCGCTCGCCGCACAACTAGATAAGTTCCTTTGAGGGTCTAGTTTCCTCAAAATTGTTAAATAAAAATAAAAATCTCTAGAATACGGGAATGATCTAAGCTGTGTGAACATGTAAACCCTTAAAATACTTTTTATTAAATATCTTAAAAATACAAATATCCCAGTGACAAAAAACAGGATAAAAAAAGTGCACCTCTCCTAGTGCTATCCCTGCACTTAACTCCTCTCCCTACCTATCAGTGGAGGTTGGCACCCTGATAGAATGATTTTGGCGCCCCCACTCAACGGTGGCTGTCCACTGCTACCCCTGTTTTTTTCGTAGATGGCTACAGGTGGGAAAACAATGAGCTATAAAAAGAGATGAAATAAAGCGCAAGGAAAAAACAAACAAACATTAGGTGCACATAAAAAATCCCCAATTATTATCCAATTAGGAAAAAATTCACATAAGACAATGATGGCATGGGGAATATAAATATGTCAATATAAAAGAATGGTTCAAGAAGCAGATAATATTTCACCAGAACTAAAGCAAAGTTAGTCTCTTACGGCCACAGATAGAGACTGCCCAGTAGTACAGTCAGTATCCTCTTTTTGCACCAAGGCATATAGTTGAGGGCCGCAAAATGACCAACAAACATGAAAAGCCAATGATGTATAGTCTGGTAATGTATGCGAAGTTATTATGGGTAGCTAGCCAGGGATCATAACCCCAGATTTATAGTACTTAGCTTCCCAGCTTCGCAGCAGTCGTCTCAGTCGCCTCGACGCGTTTCCCCAAACTACGGTTCATCAGGAGGCAGTTCAGAACAGGAACCATTAAGCCAAAGATACAGGCGCCATGATGCAAAGCAGACCTGAAGATCCAGGGGAAGGGGAGGTGTTTTTATAGCAAGAAGTAAACTCTCACTGGTCGGTAATAACCAGCCAGCGAGGTATCCGCCCCCTATCTCCGGAAAAAACTGAGTAGTCTGATAACTTAATCAAACATATGGACTTAATTAATATAGTCATGTCTACAAGCGTCCGTGGGTCCCTCCCCACAGACAGGACAGATCATTAATGAACATATCTAAAATGCATAACATACCGACAGTATAGATACAGTGGCGTACTCATAAGCATGCTCGCACTGTGTCATGGACGGCGCCATCTTCATACGCCCAAGCGCGCACGCGCCGTCTTCATACAGCAAAGTGCGCACGCGCCAGGATGACAAACTCGCGCATGCGCATAATGCCCATAGAACGAGATGATCAGCGGTGCAGCGTGCATGACAGGGATCCCCGTTCATGATCTAAGCTGCGCAAGTGTGCACAATACGAGCCCGCAAATTACAGGCACGCAGAACGTAACAGGCATGATGTCTAAAAGCTGTATGGCCCTATGTACAAATATTAATGTATACCTGTACCAGATACAAATCATGTTATTGTTTAGATAAATGTTGAGTATATATGGACACAATAACTTTAATATAATATAGGCTGCTTTAAAAAAAGATATCAAAAATGCAGTCTAAGATATACAGGTACATATAATGCAGTGACAGAAAATGTCACTAGGCCAATATACAGTATGAAAAAACCATTACTTGGCTAAAGTTTCATGTCCAGATGGACATACTATTTTATCGTTAGATACAATGTCTAAATTAATTAAGCCTAAAAAGGAAAAGATTTAAATACCGGGAATAATATCCCTTGTTGCCATAAGTTCTGCTTTGTATTAGTACATAGACTACAAAAGGATATATAAGTCGGTACTACACAAAAAGATATAGATGATAAAGGGATAAAGAATCATTTTAAATATTAGTCATAACAATAGACTCCTGCAAAAAATAAAATGCAGTTTTTTATAGCAGTCCCTAAATCAGTTTGCCCCTTCTGAATATATAATAGCGCAGAGTGCAAATCCAGAGTAAATGAAAAAGATTTTTTATTATTGGAATGATGGACAGAGAGTGTCATAGAAAGCAGGTGTAGGTCAAAGACTCATTCAGTCCCCTGGGTGATACTGATTGCATGCGAAAAATCCATTCTGCCTCCCGTTTTAGGAGGGCCTTATCAAAATCACCTCCTCTAATTCTTGGTTTTAACAACTCAATCATACAAAATGTTATTCCCTCCAGGCTTCCTCCGTGTGTTTGATTTACATGCCGAGCCAATGGGGTGTCCCTACCATGTTTAATGTCACCAAGATGTTCCCCAAACCTGGTTTTTATCTCCCTGGTGGTCTTCCCTATATAATCCAGGGGGCAGGGACAAGTGATCTTATATACTACTCCCACTGACCGGCAATTACCAAAATCCCTTATATCAAAACTCCTCCCATTGGCAGCACTCGTAAACTGCCTTGTTGGTTTCACGTATTGACACTTAGTACAATTTCCACATTTATAGAAGCCAAGCGGTTTTCTGTCTAGCCACGTACCCTTTGGTTGTGGTTTTTGATACAAACTATGCACCAGCCTGTCTCCGATGGACTTTCCCCTCCTATACGTGATACCAGGTGTATATGGGATAATGTCCCTAAGGTCTGGGTCCGCCCGAAGTATCCCCCAATGTCTTTTCAAGATCTGGTATATTCTTTCAGATTGATTCTCGAAGGTCCCTACCAGTCTGACAACCAGACAGCCACCGTTGAGTGGGGGCGCCAAAATCATTCTATCAGGGTGCCAACCTCCACTGATAGGTAGGGAGAGGAGTTAAGTGCAGGGATAGCACTAGGAGAGGTGCACTTTTTTGATCCTGTTTTTTGTCACTGGGATATTTGTATTTTTAAGATATTTAATAAAAAGTATTTTAAGGGTTTACATGTTCACACAGAGGGTCTAGTTTCCAAAATGGGGTCACTTGTGTGGGGTTTCTACTGTTTAGGCACATCAGGGGCTCTGCAAACACAACGTGACGCCCGCAGAGCATTCCATCAAAGTCTGCATTTCAAAACGTCACTACTTCCCTTCCGAGCCCAGACGTGTGCCCAAACAGTAGTTTACCCCCACATATGGGGTATCAGCGTACTCAGGAGAAACTGGACAACAACGGTTGGTGTCAAATTTCTCCTTTTACCCTTGGGAAAATACAAAATTCTGGGCTAAAAAATTATTTTTGAGGAAAGAAATTTTTTTTTTATTTTCACGGCTCTGCATTATAAACTTCTGTGAAGCGCTTGGGGATTCAAAGTGCTCAACACACATCTAGATAAGTTCCTTTGGAGGTCTAGTTTCCAAAATGGGGTCACTTGTGGGGGGGTTTCTACTGTTTAGGCACATCAGGGGCTCTGTAAACGCAACGTGACGCCCACAGATCATTCCATCAAAGTCTGCATTTCAAAACGTCACTACTTCCCTTCCAAGCCCCGACGTGTGCCCAAACAGTGGTTTACCCCCACATATGGGGTATCAGCGTACTCAGGACAAACTGGACAACAACTTTTGGGGTCCAATTTCTCCTGTAACCCTTGTGAAAATAAAAAATTGCGGGCTAAAAATCATTTTTGAGAAAAGAAAATATATTTTTTATTTTCACGGCTCTGCGTTATAAACTTCTGTGAAGCACTTGGGGGTTCAAAGTGGTCACCACACATCTAGATTAGTTCCTTGGGGGGTCTAGTTTGCAAAATGGGATCACTTTTGGGGGAGCTCTAATGTTGAGGCACACAGGGGCTCTCCAAACGCGACATGGTGTCCGCTAACGATTGGAGCTAATATTTCATTCAAAAAGTCAAATGGCGCTCCTTCCCTTCCGAGCCTTACCGTGTGCCCAAACAGTAATTTACCCCCACATGTGAGGTATCAGTGTACTCAGGAGAAACTGCCCAACAAATTTTAGGATCCATTTTATTCTGTTGCCCATGTGAAAATGAAAAAATTGAGGCTGAAAGAAATTTTTTGTGAAAAAAAAGTACTTTTTAATTTTTACGGATCAATTTGTGAAGCACCTGAGGGTTTAAAGTGCTCACTATGCATCTAGATAAGTTCCTTGGGGGGTCTGGTTTCCAAAATGGGGTCACTTGTGGGGGAGCTCCAATATTTAGGCACACAAGGGCTCTCCAAATGCGACATAGTGTCCGCTAAAGATTGGAGCCAATTTTTTATTCAAAAAGTCAAATGGCGCTCCTTCCCTTCCGAGCCCTGTCATGTGCCCAGACAGTGGTTCCCCCCCACATATGGGGTATCAACGTACT
This sequence comes from Ranitomeya variabilis, assembly GCF_051348905.1. Lineage (NCBI taxonomy): Eukaryota > Metazoa > Chordata > Amphibia > Anura > Dendrobatidae > Ranitomeya > Ranitomeya variabilis. The sequence goes on along the minus strand of NC_135235.1, from coordinate 474,500,334 downwards.
CAGGATAAATTGGACAACTACTTTCGGGGTCCAGTTTCTCCTTTTACCCTTGGGAAAATAAAAAAATTGTTGCTAAAAGATCATTTTTGTGACTAAAAATGTAAATGTTCATTTTTTCCTTCCATGTTGCTTCTGCTGCTGTGAAACATCTAAAGGGTTAATAAACTTCTTGAATGTGGTTTTGAGCACCTTGAGGGGTGCAGTTTTTAGAATGGTGTCACTTTTGGGTATTTTCAGCCATATGTCACGAAAAAACAATCTCAGAATCGCTAGGATCCGTTGAAGCGTTCCTGAGTTATTACCTCATAAATGGACACTGGTCAGAATTGCAAAAAATGGGCAGGTCATTAAGGTCAAAATAGGCTGGGTCATGAAGGGGTTAAAGGGTCGACATTGACTTGTGGGATTTCTACCTTCTAGTGATGAGCGAGTGTACTCGTTGCTCGGGTTTTCCAGAGCACACTCGGGTGTCTTCCGAGTATTTGTTATTGCTCGGAGAAATAGTTTTCATCGCCTCAGTTGCATGATTTACGGTTTCCAGATATGCTGAATACATGTGATGAATGCCTGTTTGTTAGGGAATTCCCATATGTATTCAGCTTATCTGGAAGCCGTAAATCATGCAACTGAGGACAATGAAAACTATATCTCCGAGCAATAACAAATACTCGGAGGTCACCCGAGCGTGCTCTGGAAAATACCGAGCAACGAGTATACTCGCTCATCACTATTACATTCCAATAAGTGGCACTAGAGTTCTAGTTCTCTTCGTCTCTGAAGAGACAATTTGCATAATTAGCATATCTCCCTCCTCTCTACTTCTTGGTTGCCCAAAGAACTCTGACCACTGCAGGCCGCGTTGTCAGATGGGAATTTTTTTTAGCAATTCTTCAACTAAGGCCTTCTGGTATTGCACCATTTTATTGGAAAGTTCTCCTTGTAGCGTGATTCGAGATGGGTGAACAACCAGTAATAGGTGGTGGCCAAAATGCGTATAACGTAAGGGTTACGTGAAAGGCAGTGGGACATAAAGTCAGCCATTTGTGCCAGACTCCCAACAAGCAAGACTTCCCTGTCCCACCAGGAGGACGACTCTGCATCTCCTCCCTCCTCCTGCTAATCCTCTTCAGGCCATCCACGCTGAACAGACAAGAAGCTGGTTTTGGTAGTACCCTCTGTAGCAGAGACAACTATCTCCTGGGCCTCCTCCTCCTCATCATCACCCAATCTGCGTTGAGAAGGTGAAATGAGTCAGGGCTGGGTAGTATCACTTTGTCTACTTTCTTCCTCCATCGCCACCTGGTCCACATGCAAAGCTTCATCTTTAATAGTGAACAACAAGCGTTTCAGTCGACACAGAAGCGAGACGGATAAGCTGATTATGCCTTCATTCCCGCTCACCATATTGGTTGATTTCTTGAAGTTTTGGAGTACTGCACAGATCTCAGACATCCATGGCCACCCTTCGGTTATTATGTGTAGAGGCTGAGCAAAACACCGACGGGCATGTTGAAGCTGGTATTCAATTACTGCCCTCTGCTGCTCACAAAGCCTGGCCAACATATGTAATGTTGAGTTCCAGTACATAGGCAGGTCGCAAACCAGTCCGAGAAGTGGTAGTTGTAAGCGCTGCTATAGCACTGCCAGACCAGCGGCAGCAGTGGGTGACTTGCGGAAATGGATGCACGCGTGGTGTACCTTCACAAGTAGCTCAGGCAAATCAGGGTAGTTTTTCAGAAAGTGCTGAACCACTAAGTTAAGCACTTGGGCCAGGCATGGTATGTCTGCGAGCTTGCCAAGCATCAGAGCCGCCATTAGGTTCCGGCTAGTGATGAGCGAATATACTCGTTACTAGAGATTTCTCGAGCATGCTCGGGGGTCCCAAATGTGCAAACTTACAACAATAGAAAGACAGGAAACCGGCACCAGGTGTATATCCACTACTCCATACTTGCTTCAGCTGACGGGGAATAATAGCGGACTCTCTGGAGCGCGTAGGGAACCAGCTGTGGGTGGTGCTCAACCAGAAAATACTGTCAGGTTATTCCAAGAATCAAATACGAAAAGAAAGTGGCACTCACCCAGATGTTGCTGAAAAAATAATTCGTCCTTTATTGAACTTTACATGGAGAGGCGGCTGGTAAAGAACGAGGGTGCGGGGAGTGAAGAGAGGACTACGGCCGTTTCACGCTTATGCGCTTCTACGGGTCCATGTGCACAGCTAAAAACGTCATTTCCTTTATAAGGAGGCAGACGAGTATTTTTTAGTGCTCGGAGATTTAGTTTTTCTTGCCGCAGCTGAATGATTTACATCTGTTAGCCAGCATAAGTTCAGGTGGGGGTTGCTAGGGAATCCCCACATGTACTTATGCTGGCTAACAGATGTAAATCATTCAGCTGCGGCAAGAAAAACGAAATCTCCGAGCACTAAAAAATACTCGGAGGACCCCCGAGCATGCTTGAGAAATCTCGAATAACGAAAATATATTCGCTCATCACTAGTTCCGGCCATTATCACACACTACCAGGCCTGGATGTAGGTTCAGTGGCGAGAGCGACAAATCTGTCTGGTCTGTTATACCTTTCAATGACTCTGCGGCGGTGTACGGTTTGTCACCTAAAGATGAGTTTCAGTAGAGCCTGGTGCTGCTTCACTAAGGCAGTACTGCAGATCTTCCAGCTGGAGACTGTTATGGATGATAATTCAGAGATGGAGGAGGTGCAGAAACTGGGGTAGAAGGATGGGAAACCCTGATGAAACTTGGGCCCGCAATTCTAGGCGTTGGTAGCACGTGTGCCGTCCCAGGGTCTGACTTGGTTCCGGCCTCCAGCAGGTTCACCTAGTGTGCCATCAGGGAAATCTGGCGTCCGTGGCCAAAAGCACTTGTCCACGTGTCAGTCGTTAAGTGATCCTTCCCAGTTGGTTAGGACATAAGTGATGTTTTGCAACACGTGCTGGTGTAAGGCCGGGAAAGCTTTCCGGGAGAAATAGTGGCGGCTGGGGACCGAGTACCAAGGGATGGCCGCAGCCATGAGGTTTCAGAAAGCTTCAGTGTCAACAAGCCTAAAACGCAAAATTTCTAGGGCAAGGAGTCTTAAAATGTGGGCAAGGAGTCTTAAAATGTGGCCAAGTAGTGTTTGGGCCTGTGGCTGGGTGACTGCATATTTCCATTTGCGCTAAAATGCCTTTGGTAGGGACAGCTGAACGCTGCGCTCAGATGAGGAAGTGGACATGGTTTCTGATGGTTGTTGCGTATGTTCAACATCAGGTGCAAGGCGGGAGTCATCCGCCCCTGCCTCCTGAACAGCGGATTGGCAACCATGTAGCACAGGGGATGAGGCAGTGGTGTCACCTGCAGACACTGATTGTGGACTCAGGCGTTCTGCCCACCTAGTCGGGTGTTTAGATGACATGTACCTGAGCATGCTGGTTGTGGTCTGACTGGTACTGGCCCCTGCTGAGCTTGGTACAGCACAGGTTGCAAATGACCGTTCTCTTGCCTTCTGCACTTTCTGTAAAAAAGCGACAGACTGGGGAACACCTAATCCTTGGCCTGGGATCTTGCAGTGTATGGGTACTCTGGGGAATAGTTGACCGCTTTCCCCCTCGGTCAGTCCCACAGCCTATTCCTGCCTGTTGCAGTGCTGCAGGTCCCTCCCCCTCTTCGCTGCTGGCCACGCTCTCCATATCACCATGACAGGTTGGGTCAGTGACTTTATCATTCACCACCCTGTCTTCCAGTTGCTTTGCTCACTCAAGTCCCCCTCCTGACTTGTTGTCTTAGCATGACTTGTTGGCAACTGTTTCATCATCATCCACCTCTTGAGACAGTAATTACCATTCACCACCGTTTGCTTCTTCTGTGGCTGCTCAAATATTAGACAAAATCTCTTCATGTCCCTCTTGAAATGTGCACCATGAGAGGCCAGAAGCCAAAAATGGAAAGGTAAAAAGCTCCACAGTGTCCAAGTATGGAGTTACTTGTCTCCTGGGACTCTTCATGGTGGGAGGAAGGAGGATCAGGGTGACGATTATGTGGTCCAGACTCTTGGCTAGTGATACTGGACCAGGGCCGGACTGGCCATCGGGCATTTCTGGCAAATGCCAGAAAGGCCGGTCCCTGCAGTGGGCCGCTCAATCTGTTGCCCCCCTTCAAGCTGTCAGCCGGCGTTGTTTTCTGCAGCCAGCACACTAGGCAGCATCAGCTTGCCTTGTGCACACGATCACGCTGCACTTCCAAAATCACCGCTGCCGACAGGATGAAGTTGATGGCCGCGGTCTGATGACCTGATCACCAGCTGCGGTGAGGTAACAGCCACAGGGCATGAGGAGGGGGAGAGGCGCGCTCTGCTCTTCTGTGCTGTCCCGACCCTGCCACTTAATGCAGCCGCTTGTTGTCAGGAGTCAGGACATCAGACCGCCCACTTCCTCCTGTCCAGCAAGGCGGCAGGGACAGAATGGATTTACGAGCTGCTGATAACCTTGCCCTGCGTGCACGGAGCAAAAGCACAAAAGCCCCAGAGTTGTACCTGGAGCTAGCAAAGAAGTTACAGGCAAGCATTAATAGAATTAAGAAAAAAAAAGCTGTGTCCACTCTTCTTCCATGGCACTATCTCAAAAGAAAACCACCATTCCTGTGAACTATAACTCCCAGCATGCCATAGGAGCTGCTGTACATGCTGGGAGTTATAGTTATCCTCAAAAGCAGGGATAATAGTCAACTATGGGATCTTAAAGGAAATCTGATGGCTGAGGGTATGTTTCCATGTGGCGCATTTGCTGTGGATTGGATGCAGCGTCCAAATGTTACAGCATAGTGGAGGGGATTTTATGAAATCCCGTCTCCACTATGCGTGTAGGGGTACCTACGGCTTCCCTGCGGGGACGAACATGCGGCGCATCTCTCCAGACCGCATGTCTATTTATCTTACGGAGACGCTCAGTCTCCACAAGATAAATATCACAGTCTATGTTACAGGATGCGGTGATTCTGCACGGTTAATGATCATTTGCGGAATCACCGTGAGTACAAAAGCTGGCAGCGCTTTGGACGGGGCGGGTGTCCACTGCGTCCAAAGCGCTCGGAATACGCCACGTGGAAACATAGCCTTAAGCATTCACAGGCCGCATGTATCAGATATTGGCTGCATGATTCCAGAAAGGTATGGTTGACTCTGAAATGTTGCTGTGTTTCAGGGTAAACGCTGCTGAGGACCAAGGCATACCGGGCTTAGATTATACAGACGGTGCCGAATATGTGCTGCCCATGGGTCACTCAGCAAGTATCAGCGGTCAAGTTCACTTTAAAGGGTTTGCTCAGTGCTGCTTACTTCTGCATTGGGAGGAGAGCAGCGGTGAAGACATAGTGTACAAATACCCAACGGGACAGATGCCTGAATGGCAGCTATCATGGCCGTGTCTTGGTGGGTATGGTTTCACCGCAGGGTATCAGCACCACTCAGTTCCCAATGTAGAAATAAATGATGCCGGAGTAAACCTTTAATTCAATTGTATATCAATGACAACTCCAAACAGAAAAATTACTGTTAGTGGTCAATGATTTTTTTTTGAGGAAAAGAAAAATGTAAAAAAAAATAAAAAATAAAAAATTAAATTTGATATCTTTCTAATCATATCAAGAGCCAGAATTAAGTTATCTTGTCATTTATACTTCAGTGAGCTTAAAAAAACTAAATTTAGATATACATACATATATAAAATATGTACAATTGAAGACTTACACCTGTTCCTCCTCTGCAGTTTGTTGTAAAAGAATACCCACTGCTGCTGCGCCCGGCGTCTCTTATTGTCTGTATCTCTGACATCACGGCAATAGCGATGCAGAGAATTAGCTTCTGAGCTCCTGATTGGCTGCAGCGTTAATGACGTGACATGAGAACTGTAGACACTAGATCTGCGGAGTGTGGATAAAGCGCAGTTTGTTTGGGTGTAGTTCTATGTGATGTATCGGATAGCACTCGGCCCAGTGTTATTCTATGGGGCAGAGCAGCTCAGCGATTATTTTCTCATGCTGAATTGGCATGAGAGAACAATGGCAGCATGCCGTAATTGGCAGCGAGATTTGGCTCACTCGCACCCCCATACAAGTCTATGGGTGCGAGTGATACAACGCACTGCACTCAGATATCATACCAGTGCAGTCAAAGATATGCCAAGTGTATGACCCCGGCTTCAGAGCAATAAATAATTCTGAGCTGTAATACTGGGCCGTCTGTGACTGTATGTTATATAGTTGTGTTACACTCCCCTCACTTCTTGTAGCCTACAGGTGCACAAAGATATTATACAGTCACCATGTGACAAGTGGGCCTGTGTGACTTCAAATGCCAGGGCTGAATTTTAGTCCCAGTCCGGCCCTGTACTGGACAGTGTGAAATAGAGGGTGGTGCTGGGAAACAGACTGGAAGCATTATCTGCCATCCAACCAACAACCTGCTCGCACTGTTCTGGCTTCAATAGTGGTGTCCTGCACCCCCCTGAAAATTGGAACAGGAAGCTAGGTTTCGTGGCTAAGCATATTTGTTGTGCTCCCGCAGCAGGCCCAATTTCACTTGAACCAGGGCCTTTGCCTCTGCGTGCACCATCAGCAGCACGTCCACTTCCCCATCCATTATCACATGCCTTGTGCATTTTAAATTATCTATGCAGTTAAGAGCGGTATTATTAGATCACAGAATCTGTTTAAATTGGCCCTGAAAGGACTTTTGCTTGTATGTGGCAGCACCAAGGACTGTAATGCAATGACCCCTGCTCTAAGTACTTCTAATACACTATTCCTACTCCAGCAGCTAGTCCTAACCTAATTGCAGGTAAGCACGGTAATATAGAATAGAATCTATTTGCATTAGCCCTGAAAAGGCCTGTTGGTTTAATGTTGCACTAGCAGGTACTAGAACCCTATATAACACATATAACACACTGTCCCTTCTGCAGCAGCGACTCTCCCTACACTATTTCCAGGCACAAAGCATTAAACATGGCGTCACCGGGTCTTATATAGATGCGATGACGCTCTGCGACCAGCCAATCACAGTAATGCCAGTAGCCAACATGGCTACGGCAGTACCGAGATTGGCAGACAATCCCTGCATGTTTAGTGGCTGAATATCAGTCACAAAACATGCGGGACAGGGAACTGAGCATGGCGCACGAGTACCCGGATACTCGATCAAGTACAAAGCTCGCCCATCACTAAACAGGATCCTATTTGTGTACCGATCCACAGAAGTACTGTTGCTATCTTCTATGAATAGAGCACCAAGACCCATCCCACAGGCCGCTCGGAAGCACGAGCATCTCATTAAGGCAGGTGTCACACTTGCGAGTGCAATGCGAGAAACTCGCGCGAGTCTCGCACCTCAATACCCGGGATTGCTGCCGGCGGTTTGGACCGGAGCGTTCAGCTGCATAGAAATACATGTAGCCGCACGCTCCGGTCCCGAGTGCTGGGAATTGATGTGAGACTCGTGTGAGCTTCCCACATTGCACTCGTAAGTGTGACACCGGCCTAAATGACAAACATTACACAAGAACCACAAAACAGTTTTCTTCACCCCAGGTATCATTTTAATCAGTATAACAGTGCCAACCTGACAGTGCCTGTACTTTACTGAGCAAAACCCTGCTGACAGGTTCTCTTTAAATGCTGTGGTCAGTCACTTGGCTGCATTATGAGTAGTGACGTACTGATTGGTGGGTATCTGACCACTGGCACCCGCACTGATCAGCAGAACAGGGAAGTTTTATCCCTAGCACAAAATGGAGGGGTATGTAGGATACTTGACCTCAGCTCCATTCAGTCACTATGGGGCTGCTGGAAAGTACCAAGCACAGTGCTGGGTAGCGCCATAGAGAATGAATGGACAACATCTGCAAGGAGTTTGTATGTTCTCCCCGTGTTTGCGTGGGTTTCCTCCGGGTACTCCGATTTCCTCCCACATTCCAAAGACATACTGATAGGGAATTTAGATTGTGAGCCTCAATGGGGACAGCGATGATAATGTGTGCAAACTGTAAAGCGCTGCGGAATATGTTAGTGCTATATAAAAATAAAGATTATTATTAATGGACTGCAGGATGAACATGTGCACTCAGGCGCCAATCTAACAGGTGATAAACGCTCCCATTGGTCGGACCAACACGATCTATGTTACAGATGATAACTTGTATTCACCAGACAACCCCTTTAACTGCTGCGGTCCTGGGATGCTTCTATATGTTGCCATGCCAACCAGGTACCTATCAGCTACCATAAGATAGAGGCGTTTAAAAAAATCAAAATGCCTAAACAAGCCCTCATACAGCTCCATCAACCAAACATAAAGGTGCAGGAAGATGGTGACGACGTTATGGACACATTTCCCCAATGTCCTTCCAGCTGTTATGTGGGATGGAGCCTGTTTGCCACTATTATGAAGCCCTATGAGCGGGTCATTTCCGGCAATACTGGATTTGTGGCCGCGGTGGGGCGCTGTTCTGAATGCGGGTAACTTTATAACTGCGCTCAGTCCTGGTCACCCCACCAGACTGCCGCCGCACAGGGGGAAGCCGGTGTTCTGAAAATTGTCGGCATGTCGTAGATAGTAGGGATGGGCGAGGCTACGGAGTCACGTGCCGCAAACTGACCAATCACGGCCAAGCAACAGCTGAAGATGCAGGGTGGAGAGAAGAGGAGCTCTGGGCGGGGCTCTGGGCGGCAACATGCCTGAAAATTTCAGGGACGGGCGTGATTATGGCACCTGGGGGCCTGGTTAAAACCACAATAGTGAGGGAGGGGGCGTGACAAAGGGAGGGGGGCGTTACTATGCTCAGAAATTTCAGGGCGTCTTCATTTCTGCAAAGGGGGGTGATTAAAGCAGCGGGGAGTGACTACATGCCGAGAAGGGGAGTGTATCCATGCCCAGAAATTTCACCAGAGGGACGATGCTGAAGTTGGTTTCTTATTCGTTCAGTTTCTTATTCGGCTATTTTTTATTTTCTGTTTTTTTTCAGGTTTTTCAATAAAAATAAACCATTGTAAGTATATAATATTATGCGGTCATGTGCCCTCTTGTGAATACACTTAAAAACAGATAAAAATATTAGAAGGCTGGCACAAAAATGGGCATCAAAGTGGGCACTGAGGTATGGTATTAAAGGTGTTAAATGGCTTTGTGCCACTGATCTGACACCTGACTTGCATACCTTGTGATGCCACACATCAAGTTCCTGTCAATCCAGCCTGGCACAAATGGGTTCTGGGCATCAGAACTGGCATCAAAGTGGGCAGAGAACCAATTTTCACACATGCGAATAAGTAACAGCTATTTTTAAGGGGTTAAATGCCTTTGTGCTACTTATTAAACACCTGATTTACATACCTACTGATGCCCCACATGAAATCCATGTCACTCCAGCCTGGCACAAATGTGTTCTGGGCATCAAAACTGGCATCAAATGGGGCAAATCGCCCATTTTCACTGATTTGAATAAGTAACAGCTATTTTTAAGGGGTTAAATGTCTTTGTGCCACTGATCTAACACCTGATTTACATACCTACTGATGCCCCACATGAAATCCATGTCACTCCAGCCTGGCACAAATGGGTTCTGGGCATCAGAACTGGCATCAAAGGGGGCAAATCGCCCATTTTCACAGATTTGAATAAGTAACAGCTATTTTTAAGGGGTTAAATAGCTTTGTGCCACTGATCTAACACCTGATTTACATACCTACTGATGCCCCACATGAAATCCATGTCACTCCAGCCTGGCACAAATGGGTTCTGGGCATCAGAACTGGCATCAAATGGGGCAAACAGCCCATTTTCACAGATTTGAATAAGTAACTGATGTTTTTAAGGGGTTAAATGCCTTTGGGCCACTGATCTGACACTTAAAATACACAGACAGTGATGCCCTGCATCAAACCCAGGTCCCTTCAGCCTGGCCCAAATGGGTTCTGGGCACCAGAACTGGCATCAAAGTGGGCAAACAGCCAATTTTCGCAGATTTGAATAAGTAACTGATGTTTTTAAGGGGTTAAATGCCTTTGGGCCACTGATCTGACACTTAAAATACACAGACAGTGATGCCCTGCATCAAACCCAGGTCTCTCCAGCCTGGCCCAAATGGGTTCTGGGCACCAGAACTGGCATCAAAGTGGGCAAACAGCCCATTTTCACAGATTTGAATAAGTAAGTGGTGTTTTTAAGGGGTTAAATTCCTTTGTGCCACTGATACCAGAGTGCATACATATAGAACAGGGAGCCCCACAATAAAACCAGGTCTCTTCAGCCTGGCCCTAATTAGTTCTGGGCATCAGAACTGTCATCAAACTGGGCAAACAGCCAATTTTAACAGATTTGAATAGGGACCTGCTGTTTTTAAGGGGTTAAATGGCTTTGGGCCACTGATCTGACACTTAAAATACACAAATAGCGATGCCCTGCATCAAACCCAGGTCCCTCCAGCCTAGCCCAAATGGGTTCTGGGCACCAGAATTAGCATCAAAGTGGGCAAATATAGTGGGTTGGTGTCGGGAATGCCTTGGTTACAGCATCAAAACCCTGTTATTAACTGGGTTACTGAGGAAATTGTTCAATGGTCCTTATCTAAGTCCTTGAAGTGTGTATCTGTGTTGTCTGTCGGTCTGGAAGCTATTCCGGAGTATCTGAAGGTCTTTGAAGACGTGTTCTCTGAAAGCGAGGCTGAGGTTCTACCGCCACATCCATCTTTTAATTGTGCCATCAATTTAATCTGTCTTGTCCTGAGCGGCTGGCCATGAAGGAGTATATTGCCGAGAGTCTTCGTAAGGGGCATATCCGCCCTTATGTTTCTCCTATGGCAGCTGGCTTTTTCTTTGTAAAGAAAAAAGATGGTGGTTTGAGTCCTTGCCTCGACTTTCGGGAACTCAACAAAATCACTGTGAGAAACACTTACCCACTTCCTCTCATTCCTGACTTGTGTAACCAGTTGTCTGGGGCCAAATGATTTTCAAAGTTGGATTTGTGGGGAGCCTATAATTGGATAAGTGTTTGAGAGGGAGACGAGTGGAAGACGGCGTTTCTCACGTGAGAAGTTCTTTTTGAGAATCTTTTTACGTCCTTCGGGCTAACAAACACCCCTGGCCATTTTTCAAAATTTTATTAATATTGTGTTTGCTGATCTGATCGGTCACTTTGCGATTATTTACCTTGACGACATCTTGGTTTACTCCCCTGACAGTGAAACCCATTTTCACTATTTGCGTACTGTCCTTCATAGACTCAGGGAAAAACTACTTTTTTCAAAATTTGAAATGTTAATTTTTTGTACAGGAGTTATCATTTTTGGGTTTGATTGTTTCCAATGAGGGGTTTCACATGGATCCCAAGAAGGTGCAGGCTATTAGTGATTGGGTTCAGCCCCGTGACTTGAAGGGTTTGCAACTAGTGATGAGCGAGTATACTCGTTACTTGGGTTTTCCCGAGCACACTCGGGTGGTCTCCAAGTATTTATGTCTGATCAGAGATTTAGTTTTCCTTGCCGCAGCTGCATGATTTACAGCTACTAGACAGCTTGATTACATGTGGGGATTCCCTGGCAAACAGGCAACCCCCACATGTACTCAGGCTGGCTAGCAGCCATACATTATGCAGCTGCATCAACAAAAACTAAATCTCTGAGCAGTCACAAATACTCGGGAGACCACCCGAGCGTGCTCGGGAAAGCCCGAGCAACGAGTATACTCGCTCATCACTATTTGCAACGCTTCTTGGGGTTTGCAAACTACTATCGAAAGTTCATCAAGTGTTTTTTGCAGGTAGTTAATAGTGATGAGCGAATATACTTGTTGCTCGGGAAATCTCCGAGTATTTGTGACTGCTCAGAGATTTAGTTTTTGTTGACGCAGCTGCATGATTTATGGCAATTATGGCACTTAGCCTCTCTCTTCCCACTGCCCTGTAGCGGTGGCAATGGGGTAATAGTTGGGTGGTTGATGTGACCTTTGAATTGTAAGGTCACATCAAGCCCGGCTTAGTAATGGAGAGGTGTCAATAAGACAGCTATCCATTACTAATCCTATAGATCTCCTGTAATGAATAAAAAAAAACAAAAACAACAATATACCTGTCCGTTGTTCTGTCCCACGCAGTAATCCATATCTGGGGAAAATACAGTTTGCAACCAGGACTGTACTAAGATGCTACCAGCCCAGCTGCAAACTACTGGGGAATGAGGAGATGCTGCCAGCGCAGCCTCAGTGACTAGCGGTGAAGTCACTGCGTCTACCCTCCCTGCTTTCCTGACCCGCGCTGAACTCTGGAGCGTGGGAAAATGCCAGTTCATTTTCCCACGCTGCAGAGTTCATTGCAGTTCAAGCCGGAAGGGAGGGCAGACTATGTGACATCAGCACTAGTCTCTGTAGCTGCACTGGCAGCATCTCCTCATTCCCCAGTAGTTTGCAGCCATGGCGGTTGCATTTCAGCACCGCTCCTAGTTGCAAACTGTATTTTCCCCAGATATTGATTACTGCGTGGGACAGAACGACTGACAGGTATGGTATATTGTTGGGTTTTTGTTTTTGTTTTTTTTTAATTACAGGAGAACAAGGGCGTTGTATGTATTAGCTGGATAATAAGGATGAAAAACTGTGTTTAGTGTTTTATTTCATTAAAAGACTTTATCCTGGCTGCGTCTTTATTGAACCTGTAACAACTATAGGATTAGCAATGGATAGGTGTCTTCTTGACACTTCTCCATTACTAAGCCGGGCTTGATGTGACCTTACAATATAAAGGTCACATCAACCCCCAAACTATTACCCCCTATACCACCGATACAGGGCAGCGGGAAGAGAGAGGCTAAGTGCTGAAATTGGTGAATCTTAAAAATGTGACATTTCTGGGGAGGCTGAGAGCTAGTGTTTGTAGCCATGAGGGGTCAATATCCATGGCCCCTTCCTAGGCTATGAATATCAGCCCGCAGCTGTCTGCATAGCTTTTTCTGGAATTTAATTATAAGGGTACCCCATGTCATTTTTGGGGGCTACCCTATTTTAATAGCCAGTAAACACTAAAAATACAGCTGTGGGCTCATATTCATAGCCTGGGGAGATCCATGGGTATTAACCCCTTCTTAGGCTATAAACATTGGCCTCCAGTCGCTGGCTTTCCCTCTCTGGATTGGAAAATTATGCGGGAGCCCGCAACATTTTTTCCCCCCAAAATAATCTTTTATTAATTACATACATGTCCTCTAATTTGCACACACACTATACTAATTGTATTGATCACTGACATATACAGTACATATCTAACTATTCTGCATCTACTTAGTGTATGTAAACCATGTCTTCTATCCTGTCGGCTCCAGCAGTGATTTTAGAGAGGCTGACAAATGAATTACCGGCTATTCTTCTATGTATCTCTCTCTGCAATATAAAGACTATATATATACAGTGTATATATATATATATATATATATATATATATATATATATATATATATATATAACCATATGCAAGAAGAAAGAGAAGGCACTCACCGATCTAAATTTCCCAACTTTATTTCATCTTAATGTTAAAAAAATTCCATGGCCGGGGGAGTGAGGAGCGGAGTTCTTGTGAGCAGGGATAGACGACGGCCGTTTGTGCTTGCGCTTCCACGGGTCAGTATTTTGTTAACATGAAGATGAAATAAAGTTGGGAATTTTAGATCGGTGAGTGCCTTCTCTTTCTTCTTGCATATGGTCATGGATTTTCGTGTATTTTCAGAAGAGCACCTATGATCTTGATGCATGGCTGATGCTAGGACTATTATTCATTAATACCTGAACCCGAAATTTTTGGATAACCTCGTTTCACAGACAGTGCCGTTCGTTTTTGGTCTTCTTGGCGTTATATATATATATATATACACACACCCACTAGCTATTGAACCTGTTCTACGCCCGGGTGGCGAGCATTTGTATTGGTATATGGTCTCCATCCTGGTATGCGCCTCTTCCATCCTGCCCCCTAATCTTGTCATGTGCTGCTACCATCTTGCACCCCCATCCTGTCATACGCTGCTCCCATCCTGCGCCCCCTTCCTGTCATGTGCAGCCCCATCCTGTGCCCTCATCCTGTTTTGTGCGCCTCCATCTTGTCATGTGCTACTCTTTTCCTGTGCCCTCATCCTGTCATGTGCTGCTCCCATCCTGCGCCCCCATCCTGTCATGTGCTGCTTTCATCCTGCGCCCCATCCTGTCATGTGCTGCTCCCATTCTGCGCCCCCATTCTGTAATGTGCTGCTCCCATCCTGCGCCCCCATTCTGTCATGTGCTGCAACCATTCTGCGCCCCCATTCTGTCATGTGCTGCTCCCATCCTGTGCCCCCATTCTGTCATGTGCTGCTCCCATCCTGCGCCCCATTCTGTAATGTGCTGCACCCATTCTGCGCCCCCATTCTGTCATGTGCTGCTCCCATCGTTGATGGCCCCCATAAGATGCTCCATAGCATAATATGCCCCGTATGCTGATGCTGCGATTTCAAAAAAAAAAATGACAGACTCACCTCTCGTCGCTGGGCGCCGAGTGCCTAAGCAGGCGGGAACACCAGCGCACTATGGGGGTCAGGTGCTGGAGTCGCCGCTGGCTAAGGCCCCCGGTGTAACAGCGTGTCCCTCCCCCGGCCTGTGTCCCTGGACTGCTATGTAATCAGGCTTGAGTCAACAACCAGAAGGGGGAGCTTTCCCTCATGGAGGGATGGATCCCAGGACACAGAACAATAGACTCATGTGTTGGCTGATTCAATTGTGTGGTGACTTGCGAAGGGCTGGGATCGTATGCTGAGGCGAGATCCTGGTGCCCGTGTGTGGAGGATTAAAAGCTGCCACGTGGAATGGTGTTGTGTCCCTCATCTGCTGGATCCAGTAAACCCATCCCAGGATTATTTTTCTTTTGCCTGGCTTCGGATTGCCAGGTGGCGCCCCCGGATCTGCTCCCTTTGTGTGGACTCATTGTAGACTAATTACGGACGCTGCAGAATTACTTTGATTTGTGTTGTCCCAGTTCCCTGTTCCGATAAATTTTATTGGATTGATTACTGGCGTGGTGTCTCTTCCTGCTCTGTCGCATGCCCCGTCACACCCGGCACTTGCGATATTCACCTGTCTCTGTTCCACCGCCGCGCGCCACTCTGTCATCCGTGTCCTCTGGCTGTGACTGTTGAGGCAGGGGGCGCGCACTGACCACGTCATCGCGCCCTATGACCTGAACGTCACAGCCAGAGGATGCGGAAGACCCGGCGGTGGAACGGGGACAGGTGAATATAGCATGGCTCACCCTCCCCCTTCATACTCACCCTCCTGGTGCGTCTCTGCTTCTCCGTTGGAGATAGCGGTATGCGTTCAGTGCTTACTCATACCGCGATCTCCTGGGCCACAATCCTCCTCCCCGGATGCGTCACACTGTGGGATCCAGACTGTGCAGACGCGTCGCGCTTGCGCAGTCTATAAAGGCTTTGGACAGAGTGACGCTATCAGCGTTATAATATATATATATATATATATATATATATATATATATATATATATATATATATACAGTATATATATACTGTATATATGTATACACACACACACACCACACATTTATTCTATGTGTATATCTCTATTCTATCGTAATCTAACCTGTCACTCTGATTAAAATGTACGTGGCTGATCATTTGCCGGCTTTTAATCTATCTATCTATCTAGAATATATATATATACATTTTGAAGAATATTACGTTTTAAAACTATGTGTAAATGATTAATAACATTTCTGTATGTAAAATCTCATGTTAAAATCGCACTGCAGTCGGATGTAGATCGGGTGTTAGGTGTGAGAAGTCAGATTGTACTCGCACAAGAAACGCCTGACACTCGCATGACACTTGCATTGCACTCGTCAGACTTTCCTGCAATAAATAGGACCAATTTTTAAATCGCTAGTGTGTCTCCAGCCTGTGTATGTCATAGTGGTGTGAGATCAGTGGCCAAGGTCATTTAACCCCTTAAAATTCAGTTACTTATTCAAATCATTAAAATCAATGCCAACTTTGATGCCAATTCTCACGGCCAGAACCCATTTGGGAAAAGCTAAAGTGACATGAATTTCATGCAGGGCATCAAAATGCATGTAATAATGGTGTCAGATCAGTGGCCCAAAGTCATTTAACCTCTTAAAAAATCACTTACTTATTCAAATATGTGAAAATGGGCTGTTTGCCCACTTTGATGCCAGTTCTGATGCCCAGTACCCATTTGGGCCAGGCTGAAGGGACCTGGGTTTGATGCAGGGCATCACTGTCTGTGTATTTTAAGTGTCAGATCAGTGGCCCAAAGTCATTTAACCCCTTGAAAACACCAGTTGCTTATTCAAATCTGTGAAAATGGGCTGTTTGCCGACTTTGATGCCAATTCTGGTGCCCAAAACCCATTTGGGCCAGGCTGAAGGGACCTGGGTTTGATGCAGGGCATCACTTTCTGTGTATTTTAAGTGTCAGATCAGTGGCCCAAAGGCAATTAACCCCTTAAAAACATCAGTTACTTATTCAAATCTGTGAAAATGGGCGATTTGCCCACTTTGATGCCAGTTTTGATGCCCCGAACCGATTTGTGCCAGGCTGCAGTGACTTGGATTTCATGTGGGGCATCAGTAGTTATGTAAATCAGGTGTTAGATCAGTGGCACAAAGCTATTTAACCCCTTAAAAATAGCTGTTACTTATTCAAATCTGTGAAAATGGGCGATTTGCCCCCTTTGATGCCAGTTTTGATGCCCAGAACCCATTTGTGCCAGGCTGAAGTGATTTGACTTTGATGTGGGGCATCACTAGGTATGTAAATCAGGTGTTAGATTAGTGGCACAAAGGCATTTAACCCCTTAAAAATAGCTGTTACTTATTCAAATCAGTGAAAATGGGCGATTTGCCCCATTTGATGCCAGTTTTGATGCCCAGAACACATTTGTGCCAGGCTGGAGTGACATGGATTTCATGTGGGGCATCATTAGGTATGTAAATCAGGTGTTAGATCAGTGGCACAAAGGCATTTAACCCCTTAAAAATAGCTGTTACTTATTCAAATCAGTGAAAATGGGCGATTTGCCCCATTTGATGCCAGTTTTGATGCCCAGAACACATTTGTGCCAGGCTGGAGTGACATGGATTTCATGTGGGGCATCAGTAGGTATGTAAATCAGGTGTTTAATAAGTAGCACAAAGGCATTTAACCCCTTAAAAATAGCTGTTACTTATTCGCATGTGTGAAAATTGGTTCTCTGCCCACTTTGATGCCAGTTCTGATGCCCAGAACCCATTTGTGCCAGGCTGGATTGACAGGAACTTGATGTGTGGCATCACAAGGTATGCAAGTCAGGTGTCAGATCAGTGGCACAAAGCCATTTAACACCTTTAATACCATACCTCAGTGCCCACTTTGATGCCCATTTTTGTGCCAGCCTTCTAATATTTTTATCTGTTTTTAAGTGTATTCACAAGAGGGCACATGACCGCATAATATTATATACTTACAATGGTTTATTTTTATTGAAAAACCTGAAAAAAAACAGAAAATAAAAAATAGCCGAATAAGAAACTGAACGAATAAGAAACCAACTTCAGCATCGTCCCTCTGGTGAAATTTCTGGGCATGGATACACTCCCCTTCTCGGCATGTAGTCACTCCCCGCTGCTTTAATCACCCCCCTTTGCAGAAATGAAGACGCCCTGAAATTTCTGAGCATAGTAACGCCCCCCTCCCTTTGTCACGCCCCCTCCCTCACTATTGTGGTTTTAACCAGGCCCCCAGGTGCCATAATCACGCCCGTCCCTGAAATTTTCAGGCATGTTGCCGCCCAGAGCCCCGCCCAGAGCTCCTCTTCTCTCCACCCTGCATCTTCAGCTGTTGCTTGGCCGTGATTGGTCAGTTTGCGGCACGTGACTCCGTAGCCTCGCCCATCCCTACTATCTACGACATGCCGACAATTTTCAGAACACCGGCTGCACGCCCAGACAGAAGGGGCGGGGACAGTAGACAATTAACCAATCAACTGAGCGGGAGATGCTTAACCCCGCCCCTTTTCTGCTACTCCGAAATAAACTTTTACGTCGGTCTAATAATAGACTCTCCGTAACCTGCGCCGGGGCAGTATGGGAGGTGTGTGCCTGTACAGGAGCCGGTACAGGTACCAGGAGGTTCCGTCACCCGGCTGTAGGGGGCGCTGTGCGCTGTGGGAGGTAGGAGGTGGGTGTGGCGTCCTGCAAGGTACTGGCAGCTCTTATCCCAGCTGCGCTCACTCACTACATGTACATGACAGGGATGGAGCCGGAGGGGGTCTCTCTCCAAGACTTGGCCACACTGGCCATTGGGACCCCAGAAGTCGGGGCAGTGAATTTCACTGCACTGCACACTCTTCTTCATGCCTTCATCAAGCACCTACAGATCCAGAATGTTAGTGTACAGCTCCCATGTGGCACCGGACAGCACCCACCATCAGGAGGAGTCCTGGTGCTGAAAGAGAAGAATGGGCAGGTGGACAGGATGGAAAACAGGATCCTGCACTTGGAGAAGCAGCTAGAGGCATTAAACACCTTGCCTTCTGGGTTAGATCTTATTGAAATTAGTAAATCTGGACAGGAAAGGGGAAGTGGTGCTGTGGAGGACATGTGGCAGATACTGCAGCTGAAGAAGAGACTGGAGGTGAATGAGGAAGGAGTGAGCAAGGTAATGGATGTCCATCACCTTACTGGGTCTTGGGGTTCAGACCGGAATATGTCATAGACCACATATCACTGATCAGGTTCTGGGGGTCCTGTATGAAGAAGACAATACTGACCAGAATATGTCATCTCCAGTAGTCACCAGTGTAGACCACATATCACTGATCAGGTCCTGGGGGTCCTGTATGAAGAAGACAATACTGACCAGAATATGTCATCTCCAGTAGTCACCAGTGTAGACCACATATCACTGATCAGATCCTGGGGGTCCTGTATGAAGAAGACAATACTGACCGCAATATGCCATCTCCAGTAATCGCCAGTGTAGACCACATATCCCTGATCAGGTCCTGTGGGTCCTGTATGAAGAAGACAATACTGACCAGAATATTCCATCTCCAGTAGTCACCATCACCAGTGTAGACCACATATCACTGAACAGGTCTTGGAGGTCCTGTATGAAGAAGACAATACTGACCAGAATACGTGATAACAAGTGTAGACTACATATCACTGATCAGGTTCTGTGGGTCCTGTATGAAGAACATATGACCAGAATATGTCATCTCCAGTAGTCACCAGTGTAGACCACATATCACTGATCAGGTCCTGGGGGTCCTGTATGAAGAAGACAATACTGACCAGAAAATGTCATCTCCATGTAATCACCGGTAAATATCACATCTCATTGACCTGGGGGCCCTGTTTTAACCATTTAATGCTCTATGTTGGATATATCTGTTATGGAGCTGGTCAGAGTGTGTGGACCGGGCTCTGGAGCTAGTTCTGATCACTGCTGTATGTCGCTGTCAGTCACTTATACCGGCATTTAAGCCATGTGATCTTCTGGGTGCCCATCACCCTCCTTCACGTGAAATAATCGCTGGCTACCTATGGCTTGCAATGACAGCCATGGGCCTGTTGAAGGTCCTTGTGACTGCCTTGCTGGTACTCCTGTGAAGCCAGGGTTTCATAGATAGGAGACCAGGATTAGGACTATGTATTGTAGTATATTGTACAATGATAGGTTCAAGTCCGCTATGGAAACTACAAAAAATAGTTTTGAAAAATAATCTAAAAATAAATTACTGTAACCCCTTTTTCCAGTTAAATTAAATACATGTAAAAAAAATAAGCATAATGAATATTGTAGCCTCTGTAAAAGTCTGATGTATTAAAAAGTTTATCCCGTACAGAAAACATAAAGAAACCAAAAGTTGAAACTGCAAAATTACCATTACACACCCCATCGACAGAAAACTAAAAACGTTATGGGACTCTGTGTGGCATAATTATACACACAGCACATAAACATGCACGTCTATACACAGCACACACACACACATATATATTCAAAGCAAATAGATACACATCTATATACACACAGTACATACATATACATGTATATACACAGAGCATGTACACATGTACAGTATTATATACGTACATCACATGTATTCACATACTGTATATATACAGGGTGGGCCATTTATATGGATACACCTAAATATAATGGGAATGGTTGGTGATATCAACTTCCTGTTTGTGGCACATTACTACATGGGAGGGGGAAACTTTTCAAGATGGGTGGTGACTATGGCGGTCATTTTGAAGTCGGCCGTTTTGGATCCAACTTCATTTTTTCCAATGGGAAGAGGGTCATGTGGCACATCAGACTTACTGAGAATTTCACAAATTTCACAAGAAAAACAATGGTCTGCTTGGTTTTAACATAACTTTATTCTTTCATGAGTTATTTACAAGTTTATGACCACTTATAAAATGTGTTCAAAGTGCTGCCCATTGTGTTGGATTGTCAATGCAACCCTCTTCTCCCACTCTTGACACACTGATAGCAACACCGCAGAAGAAATGCTAGCACAGGCTTCCAGTATCCGTTGTTTCAGATGCTGCACATCTCGTATCTTCACAGCATAGACAATTGCCTTCAGATAACCCCAAAGATAAAAGTCTAAGGGGGTCAGATCGGGAGACCTTGGTGGCCATTCAACTGGCCCATGATGACCAGTCCACTTTCCAGGAAACTGTTCATATAGGAATGCTCAGACCTGACATCCATAATGTGGTGCACTATCTTGGGTGTCAGGTCCTCTGTGGTACATCAACTATGTGGCCGGTAGTTACCTTACTGTATATACACACAGCCATACATACACTACAGAGGGCTTACCAGCCTCTCTTCAGTTCCTCTAGACTCTCGCAGTGTAAAGGACCTTTGGTGACATGGTCACATGATTGTGATGTCTCCAAAGCTGCTTCCGAAGTCTTAACCTCGGAAACTACATTGATGATACAAGTCTCTTATTATCACTTCAGTCTCTGCTTGAAATGCTGGGGGCACCTAAGATGGCGGAGGCTATGGCAAACAAAATGGGAGGAATAGAACTAAGCATCAGCATGTGTGAAAAAGACTTGGGTATACTAATACAGGTCCTTCTCAAAAAATTAGCATATAGTGTTAAATTTCATTATTTACCATAATGTAATGATTACAATTAAACTTTCATATATTATAGATTCATTATCCACCAACTGAAATTTGTCAGGTCTTTTATTGTTTTAATACTGATGATTTTGGCCTACAACTCCTGATAACCCAAAAAACCTGTCTCAATAAATTAGCATATCAAGAAAAGGTTCTCTAAACGACCTATTACCCTAATCTTCTGAATCAACTAATTAACTCTAAACACATGCAAAAGATACCTGAGGCTTTTAAAAACTCCCTGCCTGGTTCATTACTCAAAACCCCCATCATGGGTAAGACTAGCGACCTGACAGATGTCAAGAAGGCCATCATTGACACCCTCAAGCAAGAGGGTAAGACCCAGAAAGAAATTTCTCAACAAATAGGCTGTTCCCAGAGTGCTGTATCAAGGCACCTCAATGGTAAGTCTGTTGGAAGGAAACAATGTGGCAGAAAACGCTGTACAACGAGAAGAGGTGACCGGACCCTGAGGAAGATTGTGGAGAAGGACCGATTCCAGACCTTGGGGAACCTGAGGAAGCAGTGGACTGAGTCTGGTGTGGAAACATCCAGAGCCACCGTGCACAGGCGTGTGCAGGAAATGGGCTACAGGTGCCGCATTCCCCAGGTAAAGCCACTTTTGAACCATAAACAGCGGCAGAAGCGCCTGACCTGGGCTACAGAGAAGCAGCACTGGACTGTTGCTAAGTGGTCCCAAGTACTTTTTTCTGATGAAAGCAAATTTTGCATGTCATTCGGAAATCAAGGTGCCAGAGTCTGGAGGAAGACTGGGGAGAAGGAAATGCCAAAATGCCTGAAGTCCAGTGTCAAGTACCCACAGTCAGTGATGGTGTGGGGTGCCATGTCAGCTGCTGGTGTTGGTCCACTGTGTTTCATCAAGGGCAGGGTCAATGCAGCTAGCTATCAGGAGATTTTGGAGCACTTCATGCTTCCATCGGCTGAAATGCTTTATGGAGATGAAGATTTCATTTTTCAGCACGACCTGGCACCTGCTCACAGTGCCAAAACCACTGGTAAATGGTTTACTGACCATGGTATTACTGTGCTCAATTGGCCTGCCAACTCTCCTGACCTGAACCCCATAGAGAATCTGTGGGATATTGTGAAGAGAAAGTTGAGAGACGCAAGACCCAACACTCTGGATGAGCTTAAGGCCGCTATTGAAGCATCCTGGGCCTCCATAACATCTCAGCAGTGTCACAGGCTGATTGCCTCCATGCCACGCCGCATTGAAGCAGTCATTTCTGCCAAAGGATTCCCGACCAAGTATTGAGTGCATAACTGAACATTATTATTTGATGGTTTTTTTGTTTGTTATTAAAAAACACTTTTATTTGATTGGACGGGTGAAATATGCTAATTTATTGAGACAGGTTTTTTGGGTTATCAGGAGTTGTAGGCCAAAATCATCAGTATTAAAACAATAAAAGACCTGACAAATTTCAGTTGGTGGATAATGAATCTATAATATATGAAAGTTTAATTGTAATCATTACATTATGGTAAATAATGAAATTTAACACTATATGCTAATTTTTTGAGAAGGACCTGTAGATCACAGACTGCACATGAGTCAGCTGTGTGATGCAGCAGCAAACAAGGCAAACACTTCTAGGACGTATTAAGAGAAGCATAGAGTCTAAGACATGTGAAGTAATTCTCTAATCCTCCTTGGTCAGGCCTCATTTGGAATACTGTGTCCAGTTCTGGGCACCATATTTTAAAAATGATATTGAAAAACTGGAGCAAGTTCAGAGAAGAGTTACCAGGATGGATACCAGGACTAAGAGGAGACTTAATAGCTGTCTACAAATCTGAAGGGATGTCACAGTGTAGAGAGATCATCATTATTATCATTTGTACATGGAAACACGAGAAGCAATAGAATGAAAACGAAAGGGAGAAGATACATATTAGATATTAGAAGAAACTTTTCGACAGTGAAAGTGATCAATGAATGGAACAGGCTGCCACCAGAGGTGGTGAGTTCTCCTTCACTGGAAGTTTTCAAACAAAGGCTGGACAGACATCTGTCTGGGATGGTTTAGTGCATCCTGTATTGAGCATGGGATGGATATGATGACACTTGGAAGTCCTTTCCAACTCTAACATTCTATGATCTCCATGTAATCATCTGTGCCCCCATCACTATGATAGACCACATGTCAGTCATGCAGCCAGCCTGAGCTCACATCTGCATTTGGGAATTCCCATTGTCTGCTCCAGTCTAGGAACTGATAAACAGAATTCATGTCCAGAACAGATCTGTTGAATAACTGATGCAAATAGAAGCAGAGGGTCTCCACTGATTATTATGAGGTCCCTCTGAGTTACCGTATATACTCGTGTATAAGCCAAGTTTTTCAGTACTTTTTTTGTGCTGAAAACGCCCCCTCGGCTTATACACGAGTCATTGTCCCAGAAAGGGAGGGGGAGTGGCGGATCAGCCGGTCACAGAGGCAGGAGCCGGCGGCTGCGGCTAAAGCCTGTGCCTGCTGCTAAAGAGAAATGAATATTCACTGCGCTGGCAGTGAATATTAATTTCTCTTATAGCGTGCACAGTTACAGCCGCCAGCTCCCAGCAGCAGCCAAGCTTTCACGGGTGCCCGCTCATTCAGGTAATGAATATTCACCTCTCCACTCCCATAGGCATGGAGTGAATATTCATTACCTTAATGAGCGGGGACACGTGATCGCCCAGGGCTGCTGGAAGCCGGAACGAGATGCAGCGAGGGCATGCAGGGAAAGTAAGTAGGTTTTGGGTTTTTTTTTATAGGAAGCATGCATACAGGGATGGGGAGCCATGCATACAAGGACATGGACGGGGAGCCATGCATACATGAACAGGGATGGGGAGCCATTCATACAAGGATGGGGATGAGGAGCCATGCATATCAGGATGGGGATAGGGAGCCATGCATACCAGGATGGGGATGAGAAGCCATGCACATGAGGATGGGGATGAGGAGCCATGCATATCAGGGTGGGAATGAGGGTACAATGTATACCAGGGTAGGGGATAAGGAGCCATGCATACAGGGACAGGGAGCCATGCATACAAGGATAAGGATGAGGGGCCATGATTACAAGGATGGGGATGAGGAGCCATGCATACCAGGATGGGGATAAGGAGCCATGCATACAGGGACAGGGAGACATGCATACAAGGATAGGGATGAGGAGCCATGCATACCAGGATGGGGATGAGGAGCCATGCATACCAGGATGGGGATGAGGGTACAATGCATACCAGGATAGGGGATAAGGAGCCATGCATACAGGGACAGGGAGTCATGCATACAAGAATAGGGATGGGGAGCCATGCATACAAGGACAGGGATAGTGACCCATGCATACAAGGATGGGGATGGGGAGCCATGCATACCAGGACAGTGATGAGGAGCCATGCATACCAGGATGGGGATGAGGGGACAATGCATACAAGAACAGGGACGGGGAGCCATGCGTACAAGGATGGGGATGAGAAGCCATGCATACCAGGATGGGGATGAGGGTACAGTGCATACCAGGATAGGGGATAAGGAGCCATGCATACAGGAACAGGGAGCCATGCATACAAGAATAGGGATGGGGAGCCATGCATACAAGGACAGGGATGGTGACCTATGCATACAAGGATGGGGATGGGGAGCCATGCATACAAGGACAGGGATGGGGAGCCATGCATACAAGGACAGGGATGGGGAGCCATGCATACAAGGACAGGGATGGGGAGCCATGCATACAAGGATGGGGATGGGGAGCCATGCATACAAGGACAGGGATGGGGAGCCATGCATACAAGGATGGGGATGGGGAGCCATGCATACCAGGATGGGGATGAGGGGACAATGCATACAAGAATAGGGACGGGGAGCCATGCGTACAAGGATGGGGATGAGAAGCCATGCATACCAGGATGGGGATGAGGGTACAGTGCATACCAGGATAGGGGATAAGGAGCCATGCATACAGGAACAGGGAGCCATGCATACAAGAATAGGGATTTGGGAGCCATGCATACAAGGACAGGGATGGTGACCCATGCATACAAGGACAGGGATGGGGAGCCATGCATACAAGGACATGGATGGGGAGCCATGCATACAAGGACAGGGATGGGGAGCCATGCGTACAGGGATGGGGATGAGGAGCCATGCATACCAGGATGGGGATGAGGGTATAGTGCATACCAGGATAGGGGATAAGGAGCCATGCATACAGGAACAGGGAGCCATGCATACAAGAATAGGGATGGGGAGCCATGAATACAAGGACAGGGATGGGGAGCCATGCATACAAGGATGGGGATGGGGAGCCATGCATACAAGGATGGGGATGGGGAGCCATGCATACAAGGATGGGGATGGGGAGCCATGAATACAAGGACAGGGATGGGGAGCCATGCATACAAGGACAGGGATGGGGAGCCATGCATACAAGGATGGGGATGGGGAGCCATGCATACAAGGACAGGGATGGGGAGCCATGCAGACAAGGATGGGGAGCCATGCATACAAGGACAAGGATGGGGAGCCATGCATACAAGGACAAGGATGGGGAGCCATGCATAAAAGGACAGGGATGGGGAGCCATGCATACAAGGACAAGGATGGGGAGCCATGCATACAAGGACAAGGATGGGGAGCCATGCATACAAGGACAGGGATGGGGAGCCATGCATACAAGGACAAGGATGGGGAGCCATGCATACAAGGACAGGGATGAGGGGACAATGCATTCCCAGCTTATAGTCGAGTCAGTAAGTTTTCCCAGTTTTTGGGGGCAAAATTAGGTGCCTCGGCTTATACTCGGGTCAACTTATACATGAGTATATACGGTATGTGTCAGTTTTAGAACAGAAAAAGTGCAGTCTGCAGAACTTTTTATGGTTCTAAAAGAGAACGTAAATAAAAGTTCTGCATACTGCACATTTTTTCTTTTCTAACAACTGACACATAACAGAACCCTGACGGACCCCACAATAATTAATATGGCCCCTTTGCTTCCGTTTCCATTTGTTATGTGACAGATCCGTTTTGGACATGAATTCTGTTTACATGTTCTGTTTAAGGAGCAGACAATTGGTATTCTCCAATGCAGATGTAAAGCCATCCTTGGGGTTAAGTCAGGTCATCTGTTTGTGAGATGCTGGAGAATAGGAACTAAGCAACATTGTAATAGAAGAATGAAGTGCAGCTATAACTAGTAACACTGCATCTTCCCTTCCCTGCGGCTCTTGTCATTCTCCATAGGGATCACATGTATAAGGACTTTACACTCGGCTGGTGGAATAAGATGCCATTTGGGGAATCAGCCACAGACAGAATTGACCATTTCACCTTTGGAGCTGTTTTATTAACACTGTCAGAATCGACGGGTGCTGTTTATGGCAGCCTGGATGATGTCATCAGGGCACTCTTCTACACGGTGCAGCTCATCCACACATAGAAACTTTCCATTCACCGAGCAATTTGCTATAAGGGCATGAGCAGACGATCAGGAATTGGCAGCACATGTCCGCTGGATCCAAACCTCTGCCGTCTATTGAACGCAGATGAAGCCACGTGATCACTGAACTGATCCAATAGATTGTATGGGTGAAATTTCTCTTGCGTAGACTCACGGGTGAACATGTACGTCTCTGTGGGTGATCCGCGGGCGTCGGTGCACACATAGTGGCCATGGGGATCCTGGAAATCCCATCCACTATGCTGTAACATCTGGACGCTGTATAAGTACGTAACGTTCAACCGCAGCGTTTACTGATTTTTGGTTTGCCCATATTTCTGTAGTCTTAGGATCAGTTCATCGCTGTAGATTTTACTCTTCCATTGGGCGTTTTGGTATTTTTTTGGCACAAATGTTGCCATCTTTAGCCCTATTTCTGCTGACAAATCTAGCCTTCTTTATAAGTCAGTGGGGATTTGCCATTACTCCCAGGTCGGTGGGAGTCTGACTGCTGGACCGCCAGCGATCCTCTGGAGGAATGACCTGCAGCACTAGCTAGAGAAAGCTGAGGGGTCTATGGTTCCTTTCTGCTCAGTATTGGGAGATCCCAGTGGTCGGCCCTCCGCGAACTGAGCTGTCCTCGATTATGAGGAGCTGTAGTGGAGCGTTCAGCTGTATAGATGAATCGCTCATCCGTCTTAAGTGGATTTTGCTGCTTAGAAACTAGGCAGGGAAAAAGGAGAGCATAGGAAGGAATGTCCTGGACAGGAGGTCTGAACCACAGGGACACTAGATATTAATTTACCAACCAGAGCACTTGACATGGTAACAGACTGTCTGTGCCTCCATAGAACAGCACTCACATCCATGTCACTCATAGTTGTCCCCTTTTAACTCATTTTAGTCCATAGGATCAGCGATGTATGAAAGACCAACTGAGCTTTACAGAAAGGGAATCTGTCAGTAGGATCAACCCTCGTAGGCCTTCTATATGGACATGTAGGTCATAGGAAGCTGAATAAAGTGATACCTTTATATCTGCAATCCGATGTCTTATTCCAGGGAAATCCATGTTTTTCTTATGGGAGGGTTGATCCTACTGACAGATTCCCTTTAACTTCCCCAAGTCCAGTGTAGTATCTCTTCCACCGCCTCTGTGTTAAGTGGCTGCAAAGGTGATGTCACTTTGACAGCACTGCAGCTAATCACTGAGCTCAGCGACTTGTGTCATATACATTTAATTCACATGTGCTTTAACCAAAAAACAACTTCGCATCGACCAGTCGCGTTTGTTATTCAGATGAGACTGCCCATAGAACTCCAAGCGTGCATGCTTTAAAATGGATGCCATATTGACTGTTTGGATTGCATGTTTTTAAAAGGTATCTGTCACCAGGTTTTTGCTCTGTAATCTGAGAGCAGCATTATGTAGTGGAAGAGAACCTTATTCCAATGTTGCGTCACTTTCTGGGCTGTGGTTTGCTGTTTCAATACAATCAGTGTTTTATCGGCAGGAGATAATCACTAGAAAACAATCTGCCTCATGCATCCTAGTCCAACCATTTTCCTTGCACTGATTAACAGCTTCCAGTTATTGCACAATGTACACAGAAAAAAATGTGGTGTGGTCGAGGTTATACACAACTCAACAACTGAGATCTGCTGCAGAGAAAACTGTGACTATCATGACTGCTGCACCCAGTAAACTAAGTGATAAATCGCAGGAATCAGGGTCTCTGTCTCCACATCTTACTGCTGTCAGATTATATAACAAAACCTGCTGACAGATTTCCATTTATGCATCCATTGTTTGAAAAAGTGGATGCAAATAAACAGGATGTCATTCATATGACAAAAATGGACATGCCAAAGACATACAGACGTGAAAAATGCACATATGGGGAACACCCTACAGATGAAAAATTATCTTTTTTTTTGCGGGTAAATATATTTTTATTAAAGAGAAGAGAATTTTACAAGAAAAACAGTAGTTGAAAACTATGACAATGATCAAAGTACTTTTTCTTATAATATACAATTCGAGAAGAGTAACACAAAAAATACTCGTTCACAAACCTTGCATAAATCTTACATAAAAGAAAGAAAAGAAAAAAAAAAATTAGAGGGAGTAAACCCTCTAGAATGACTACGGTAACTTTAACATATAAGCAATAACTCCTTGGTCCCGCAACAGGCGAGGACTTTCATTACCGTGAATAAAAGAAAGCATACCTAAAATCAGTTCGCCCATGTCCCCTAGAGCGAGACATGCACGCAAATAGTAACATTATAAAAGTAACTGGTAAATCATGGTACAGACCTATCACACCGAGCAGGTGGAAGGTGAACAGCTCACCCAGGGGGGAGATAGAAAGAGGAGGAAATAGAGGGGGGAGCCCAAGTAGGTGGGGCTCAAGAAAAGAAATATAAAATGAGAACACGAAAAGAAGAGTAGCTTAGTAATCGACTGTAGAATAGACAGGTGTATTCAGGTAAACAGGTCAGGGAAACGAGCAGAATCTTTAAATAGAATCCATTCAGTCCAGATACCTAAAAAGGAGACCCTTGTCTGTGAAAGGTCTGCATCAATTTCCTCCATCCTAAAGATGGTTTCAAATTCTGAAAACCACTCCAGAACATCGGGGGGAACCGGGTCTCGCCATCGGCGGGGGATCACCGTCCTAGCAGCTGCTAGGCAAAATTTAAGGATGTCCTTTTTTTGGGATCCCACCGAACCGGGAATCATGGAGAGCAATGCAATCTCCGGAGTACCGGTGATGTGCTTGCCTGTGATCAAACCATAATTTCGGAACACTTGGTCCCAGAATGTTCTAATCAAGGGGCAGCCCCACCAGATATGCAAAAGGGAGCCAATGCCATTTCCACACCTCCAGCAGCAGTTTGAAATTGAGGGAGAAAATTTGTGTAACCTGTCAGGTGTGAGGTACCACCTATATTGCAGTTTATACCCCTTCTCCGAGGCCTCACTGGAACTCGGGAGTTTATGGTTCATCAGGAAGCAACGCTCCCATTCCTCATCCGACAAAGTCCGCCCTAAATCCTTCTCCCAAGCAAACTGGAAATAGAGCCTTGCGTCAGAGTCAGGTGTTGAAAATTATCTTTTTTTTTTAATAACAGACATTTTTTTAAACACTCATCTGAACCCGGCCTTAAGTTTGGATGGACAACCTTGGGGGCGCATAACCGCACGAGCCATTATAAAATATAAATAGGTACCAGGCTGTTGCCAAACTACAATTTCCAGCATGCTGGAGGCATGTTTGGAGTTGTATGGCAATGGCCTGTCACAGGTTGGGGCAACTGATTTGGGTCAATGGAAAATATATATTAGGCCTCTTTCACACATCCATGTCTCTGGTGACAGTTTTCACACGAACCGGAGACACACATGTAGACCCATTCAAATGAATGGGGCTGTGCAGATGTCAGTGTGATTCCACGGACTGTTTGACCATGGGCAAAACACGTTCAGATGTCCGTTTTTACTGGCAGCACGGGCCGCAAAACATTGTGCACACAGATCACACACATGGAATGGCATCGGTGCCAGGGAAGCAGCAGTACAGTAATCGCTGTTCCCGAGTGCTGAAGACGGCTTTCATCATTCTCCCCTGCTCTGCAGTCAATCCGTGCGAGCAGGAGAGAATGATGAGAGTTATATCCAAGTGACAACAGGAGCGGCTGATGAGAGTATTCCTCACCTGCCGTCTGCGCTATAAATAAATAAATTTCAAAAAAAACCTGCTTGGGTTCCCCTGTATTTTTGATAACCAGCCAGGCAAAAGTGACAGCTGGGGGCTGCAATCCTCAGCTGTCAGCGTTAGCAGCCTCAGTGACCGGCGATAACCATGATGATGTCACCGCTGGTTAATATACTCGCAGCAGTTTATTCACTAGTGGTTCTCAGCCTGGACGTTCGCATCTTGGCACTGTCCAGTTTAAAAACGATTTATCCCCCTGACATGGATTACGGCGTGGGACAGAACGACAGGTGAGGGATATTGTTGTTTTTTTATTTTTGTTTTATTACAGGAGACAAAGGATTCAATGGAATTAGGCGTTAGGTGAGTATAACTGTGTTTGTTATCTTTAAATAAAAATGGAAAAGTGTGTTTTGCTTTATTTCAAATAAAGGACTTTATACTTGCTGTGTCTTTATTTACCAGATAATTATAGGATTAGTAATGGATAGGTGTCATACAGACACCTCTCCATTACTAAGCCGTGCGCTTGATGTCACCAGACAATACAAAGGTGACATCAACCTCACAAATATGAACCCCATTAGAGCCGGGCAAAGTTAAAGATATGCGCCTTTTCTGGGTGGATGTGGGCTGCTATTTTTAGGCTGGTGGGGTCAATATAAATGGCCTGAGAATACCTGCCCCCAGCTGTCTGCTTTAGCAAGGCTGGTTGTCAAATATGGCAGGGTCCCCATGCCGTTTTTTAAATTATTTTATTTAAACCCCCTCTATTCTTCATAACCATCCTTGCTGAAGCTGACAGCTGAGAGTTGCTGCCCGCAGCTGTGAGTTTTGCCTGTCTGGTTATAGCAAATACAGGGGAACCCACGCCAGACTTTCTATTTATTTATAACGCAGGCCGCTCCTGCTGTCACTGTTATTAGTGGTAGCAGGTGTAGGCTGATGGGAGTAATAGTCCCAATAGCCGCTGACTGCTGTCATTGTTATTACTTGAATATAACTCATCATTCTCCCCTGCTCGCGCTGATCGCCAGCCGAGCAGGAGAGAATGATGAGAGCCGTGTTCAGCACATGGTGCCATTGAACAGCGCTCACTGTACCGCTACTTCCCTGGCGTCCATCCTTATGGTGCTGTTGCAGTACACGTGTGCCACACGTATCACACACATGGACACTGACATCTCCGGTAGTTTTTTTCCAGTACCGGAAATGTCTGGATGTGTGAAACCAGCCTTAGAAAGATGCGAACGGTCATCAAAATCAGTTCTGGAGCAAAAGCCATTCCAGTGTGAACCCAATCTAAGGCTATGCTAATACGGAGGGGGGTTTTTGTATTCACAGGCTATCACTTAGTGTCTGCCACTTTTTTCTGCAGTGCATGACTGCCTGTGTTGTCTTCCAGTATAAGACCTGCTTCATAACCTGTATATTATTTCCTGAGTACATTGTAACGTGATCGTCTCCACTGAAGGCATTTTCTTTCAGGACATGAAAGCTTTTCCCATAGAGATGGCATCTCTTGTTAACAGGCAGTAAGTCAAGGTTACACTGCCTCAGGAGGCGGCCTGTTTTGTGCAGCTTCTCCCCATGGATGTTGTTTATCTGGTTAGAATTATACAAGTGCTTCTTACTAAATTAGAATATCTTCAAAAAGTTAATTTCAGTTCTCCAATGCAAAAAGGGAAACACACACACACACACACACACACACACACACACACACGTATCCAGGACATGGGCTACAAGGGACGCATTGCTTGTGTCAAGCCACTCATGACCAATAGGCAATGCCAGAAGCGTCTTACCTGGGCCAAGGAGAAAAAGAACTGGACTGTTGCTCAGTGGGCTTCGGTGTTTTCAGATAAAAGTAAATGTTGCATTTCCTTTGGAAATCAAGGTCCCAGGGTCTGGAGGAAGAGTGGAGAGGCCACAATCCAAGCTGCTTGAGGTCTAGTGTGAAGTTTACACAACCAGTGATGGTTTGGGGAGCCATGTCATCTGCTGGTGTAGGTCCACTGTGTTTTATCGAGACCAAAGTCAGCGCAGACGTCTACCAGGAAATTTTAGAGCACTTCATGCTTCCCTCTTTGGAGATGGAAATTTCATTCTCCAGTAGGACTTGGCACCTGTCCACACTGCCTAAAGTACCAATATCTGGTTTAAAAACAACAGTATCACTGTGCTTGATTGGCCAGCAAACTTGTCTGACCTTAAAGGGCCACTGTCACCCCCTCCAGCCGTTATAAACTAAAAGAGCCACCTTGTGCAGCAGTAATGCTGCAGTCTAACAAGGTGGCTCTTTTAGTTTTTGCTTCTGTTATTCCCTCAATAAAGCGTTTTATAATTTTCCCCAAATACCTGTCTTTGTACCTGGAGGCAGGTCTGAAGCCTCCTCTGTGAAGCGCCCAACTGCCGTCACTCATCTCTTCTGGGGCGATGGTCGCCGCCCCCTGCGCGCTGTTCTTCTTAAATCCGGCGCCTGCGCTGTGCGTGCCTGCCTGGGGCAGGCGCAGTGTTCATTGGCCGTCATAGCTCAGGTGCCTGACTGCGCCTGTGCGGGCAGTGCGGCCACCCTGTTACTGAATCCCCGCCCCGCACTGTGTTATGCATTATGCACAGTGCGGGCTGGGATTCCTGGGCAGATACCTGCACAGACCGACGCTGGAAGGCGGGGAACCTGGGGGAGCGTCTGACAAGCGCAGTGAAGTGCGCATGCCCAGGAATCCCAGCCCCGCACTGTGCATAATGCATAACACAGTGCGAGGCGGGGATTCAGTAACAGGGTGGCCGCACTGCCCGCACAGGCGCAGTCAGGCACCCGGCATCTGAGCTATGACGGCCAATGAACACTGCGCCAGGTACAAAGACAGGTATTTGGGGAAAATTATAAAACGCTTTATTGAGGGAATAACAGAAGCAAAAACTAAAAGAGCCACCTTGTTAGACTGCAGCATTACTGCTGCACAAGGTGGCTCTTTTAGTTTATAACGGCTGGAGGGGGTGACAGTGGCCCTTTAACCCCACAGAGAATCTATGGGGTATTGTCAAGAGGAAGATGAGAGACACCAGACCCAACAATGCAGACGAGCTGAAGGCTACTATCAAAGCAACCTGGGCTTCCATAACACCCCAGCAGTGCCACAGGCTGATCCCCTCCATGCCACGCCTCATTGATGCAGTAATTGATGCAAAAGGAGCCCCGACCAACTAATGAGTACATTTACTGAACATACATTTCAGTAGACCAACATTTTGGATTTTTAAATAATTTTTTTATGCTGGTGTAATAAAGTATTCTAATTTACTGAGATAATGACTTTAGGGTTTGGCTGTAAGCCATAATCATCAACATTAACAGAAATAAGCACTTGAAATAGATCACTCAGTTTGTAATGACTATATAATATATGAGTTTCACTTTTCATATTGAAGACCTGAAATGAATTAACTTTTTGATGATATTCTAATTTAGTGAGAAGCACCTGTAAGTTGTCCTGTAAAAACATTATTATAAACTTGTATGTCCTTACAGCGTTACCTCTGCTCCCAGAACCTAGACAAATGCAGTCCTGGAGGAAGAGATCAGGGCTGTTACCGTATATTGGGCTTGTAATGACTGATAAACATTGCATATTAATTACTTTCGTTATTGTGTTGTTTTACACAGGTATGGCAGAGCCACAATCCCCACATGTGTTGCGGCTGTCTATCGCCACAAAATATGCAGCCGCAGGTACTCGAATATTCTATCCGAGCATACTCGGATAACACCTGAGCATGCACGGATAACATGTTATCCCTCATCACTAATAGTCAGTCATTCCTTTGAATAGATGCCATGTAATAATACATCGTAATGTGCAGCTACTCACAACTTTCCTCTGCCATGGCACACCATCACTGAATCTAGATGTGAGAACCCTACAATCAGCTGATCAGCACCAATTCCTAATTCCCAGGAAGAGATATCCACATGGGTCCCTTTATCCACAATGGCTGGGATATGTCTAAATCCTTTTCACTCCAATGGAAAGTTTTCCCATGTTTTTATTTAAACTGAAAACCTAAACTTTTTCCTGCCAACATTTATAAATGATATTGGATCTTATCAATTTAATTCATATGGCCCACTGAACAGAATTCCTTAAAGGGAATTGTTTAGACAAAGCTCAGGTAGACCCTTAACATGGTGGCCAAATAGTCCAGTGCTCCTTCCCACCTACTTGTTTTCATCTGTCTACTCAACCTTTCTTCTTGATTCACATCTCTGGCTGCACAGGAGCTAGAGGAAGCTAGAGATAGATGAAGAACATGTAGGTGGTTATGTGCACTAACCTCTATGGCCACACCAAGGGTGCACGTGCGCCAAATGCCTATGCTTGGTTTCGGCAGTCCTTTTTTGCTGAAGACTCCCTTTGAAGCAATTCAAAGCTTCCATTCTATTCTTCAAATTCCCTCTAAAAGACTTTGGGGCAGAATCTTCAAGCAGTATACACCAACTTCCTGGCTTTGCAGGTTTTTTGCAACTTTTTTCATGCCAGTATCGGCTAGCTCTGCCATCTTCTGAAAATTTGGAGGGACTCGGACAGGAAGGGACGTGTCCCAGCTGGTCCGGACATTTTAATGATGGTGCACAACTCTTTATGAATTTGGCGCTTCTTACACCTGTGCACACTTAGCGAAAACTGTCTTACAAAATGAGAGTCTTGATAAATAGGGGTCTTTGTGTTTCACTCATTGGAGGGTATCCAATGCATGGGAAAAGTAGTCATAAGTTTGATGAATAAAGGATGGCTTCACCCAGATGATATTTAGTAGCTATGATATAGCTTCCTGCAATAATGTTTCTTGATATTGTTATTATATTGCCCCTCATCCTGATGTTTCCTCTCCTAATTTCAGGCTATGGCAGTGCTGCAGGACCTCATGCTGGAGGTCAACACCATCAAAGGTTCACAGCTTAGGATAGAAGATCAGATACAGAACATGACCGATACTGCAGCGTTGGTACGTGGCATACATTATTAGTAGTGGCAGAAGAGACTTTAGCTGATAGAGAAGTGGTAGACGTATGATCTCCCTACATGCTTCGAAGCTAATTAGAATATTTTGTAGTCCATAGATCTTTCAGAAGGGCTGACCCAAATTCTACTGTGCATGATTATTCTCTATGAGCACCCGTAGGAGAGCTGTACGTGCACAATATTAGAATAAGAGTATTATCTCAGCATGATTTCATCCAAATCCATTTTTATCTAAACTTTATAGACTTGAAATGTTAAAAATCCATATGTTATTTGATATAAGAGGAGATATTCATTTAACTTGGATGTTACTGGGGTTGTCTCCAGCGGACCCGGCTTCCTAAGACCCTGGCAAACAAATGATTTTACTACGGCCCCTTTCACACATCAGTTTTTTGCCATCAGTCGCAATCCGTCGAAATTTGAAAAAAACGGATCTGTTTTTTTCTCATAGACTTGTATAAGCGACGGATGGCCTCACGTTTCATCCGTCGTTCGC
This sequence comes from Ranitomeya variabilis, assembly GCF_051348905.1. Taxonomy (NCBI): domain Eukaryota; kingdom Metazoa; phylum Chordata; class Amphibia; order Anura; family Dendrobatidae; genus Ranitomeya; species Ranitomeya variabilis. The sequence goes on along the minus strand of NC_135235.1, from coordinate 474,464,397 downwards.
CGGATCCGTCGAAAATTGTTTGTCTGGTGGCCGGAGACGACCGACATAGTAAAGTTTTTTGTGTACGTTGAAAAAACGGACAGCGACGAATCCATCGCCGTCTGTCGTTTGCTAGAATGGAAGCCTATGGCGCTGGATCCGTCAAATGACGGAATCCGGAGACGGATTCTGTTTTTTTTTAACTGAGCATGTTCCGATCCAATTAGCCGGATCCAGTAGTCAGATCCGTAGAAAAAATGAATCTGTCGCATCAGTTTTTGCGACGGATCCGTCTATCCAACGGATTGTGACTGACGGCAAAAAACAGATTGTGAAAGGGGCCTAAGGGAAGCTGTGGCCAACCAGATATTTCCACGGCAGGGTGTTGCCTACAACGCGAGATTACTTGGGGAAAATAGTAAATTTCTAGAAAATTGGATTATGGGTTTTCCCCAGATCACAGGTCTGGCTTGTGAAAACCCTCTGATATCATTTGGGAAGCACTAGATGTTCACAGGGTCTATTCAGATGGATTGCAGGCTGAAGTTACATGGTCGTGCTGGACCCTTTGTAACGGGAGTAGCTCCTTCTACCTTTGATCAGTGGGTCCCTGATATGTGTATAACAAGTATATATATTTAGTGGTCAGATAGCTACATGTCCTTCTGACTTGGTTAAATGTACTGTAATATCGTCCTTCTAGAAGGCCATGCAGACATTGGAGCAGAAGCACGGTCATGGGAAAAACGAATTGGAGATGGGAAGTTTAGCGGAAGAGCTGGAATTGTTGAAGACCCAGATGGTAGGTATAAAAGATGGTGACGCTATTTTATAAATTGTAAAGATTTCACCAGACTCTTGTAAGTGGATCCTACATATACTGTAGTTAAGATGTTCAGTGTATGGACATCAGATGAGTCTGTGAAGGCAACTACATTGTACTATTAGGGTAAATTGATGTCATAAAATAGACCCCCCATCTCTAGACCACTCTGAGAACCAGTACTTGTGACGAGGCAGCTCCCTTAAGTCAAATTTTAATGCCCCTTTAATGCAAACCTCACTTATTCGATCCCTGCCAGCACGTGCTTTACCAGCAGACCACATTCATGGGTCCTTTAAATTTGGATGAGGATGTTAGTGAATGGATTGCAGATGTCATTTCGTTGCCAGAAACGGGGTGTGATTGTAGTCAAGTGCGTGTTTTGGTGTGAATTATAGATTGATTACACATTAAGGTAACTGGAGGTGGCACCAATCAACTCAGTTTACATTCTCCATGTGTAACCCAAACTGTTGTAATGAATTGCATTGTGTGCTGCAATAGGATAGTCTCATATTGTACCGTACGTTTAGTGAGAACAGCAAGGAGCTCTGGAAGTAAGGGAGAGTGCCAAAAGAAGCCAAGGAGGGATCGTTACGTGCGCAATACTGGTTTATTGAAAGAAAAACCGTTTGTCTGTTTTTTCCTTCATATATACCTTAGGTGCTGCATTTAGCACTGACCGCGGCATATAAGTGGTTAATTGGCTGGGGTTAAAGAGCACGGTGAAAATGGAAGTTCAAGTAGCTTGCAAAGGGGAATCTGAAGGGACAGATCCTTGGGAGAATGTGCTTGGACGTAGGTCACCACTAGTTTGATGTGATTATATATGGAGCTGTGACAAATCTTTCACCTTTTTCTTATAGATGGAATTGGAAGAAACATTTAAAGTTTTCCATGAGACTTTGGCAAGACGCCCAGGGACTAAGGTAACCAGTCCATTGGGGAAATTGACCAGTACTACCTGTGGGGGTTAGTAGTGGGATGTAGGACTGCAGCCTGGTTTACCTTTTGGGGAAGAGCACTGTGTACCATGGATCTCACTAACTTATGTACAGTGACTCTTGCTCACACACCTGATGAAGGGTGTTATAGCCAAAACATTGCGTCACTTACTTCTGCACCTAGACGGTGGAATTAATGGATATGCTCATAATACATCCTATTTATAGCATCCCCTCTGCGCCTCTTGGTTGCAGTTCCTCCCTCCTATCTGCTGCAGTCTTACAGCTCAGTGGTGGGCTCTGAGGGAACTAGCACCTCTATAATCAACACTATTTCCTAAGGGTGAGCCGCCTACTCTATTGCTGATTTGAAGTCCATTTAAAGGGAAGCTGTCACCAGGCTTTCTCTATATAAACTATATCCCCCAACTATCACTCATCTTTATTGGCATTCCTACAACCTCTTCATTAGAGCTCGGCTGCCCCGATTACCTACGAAAATATCTTTTATAATTATCCCTTGCCATATACTAATTGGTGCCATCTGGTCCGAGGGGTGTGTCTCCACACCAAGCTCGGTGCCTCCTCTGTGTCCGCGGTCACTGTCCTCCTGCCTTCGTTGACATGGATGACATCATCCACATAGCCTGTTGCGCCTGCACGGCTCTTGATCCCTGCTGATGTGAGAGTTGAACAGATTGTGGAAGATGCAGGAGATGTCGGCCTTGTCAATCTGAGCAGGAGGACATCGAATGAGGGGACAGAGGAGGTGCCATGTGTGGTCTGGAGACAACCATCAAGCTGGATGGCACCAATAAGTATATGGTGCGGGACAATTGTAAAGGCATTTCCTTAGGTATGTGGGGGAGCTGGGCTCTTATGAAGAGGCTGCCATAGCGCTGTTAAAAACTACTGAAAGGTGCTGGATACAGTTTATATAGGGAAGACCTGGTGACCGATTCTTTTTACCCCTGAAATGGAGCCAGCAGAAGTATTGTAGTTAGTAGTTGTACAAACGTGACATTCTTGCTTATGTGTTTACTTACTTTTCAGCTGAGGGACAATGACAACAGTCGTATGTATGACCCTATTCAACATTCTAAATTATCACATCAAGATGGACCCATATTAACTACGTCCCAGATGACAGAGTCTCTGACACAAGGGTCCCTTCAGGCTGAAGACTCTGCTCTCCTTGTAGAGACCCCACATGTTGCTCAGGATGGTATGACAACAACTACATTGAAGGACACTGAGATAGAGATGTCAGGAGAGCAGCATGAGAGAGACCTAACCCACGCTGCCCCTGCGGCCCCTGTACCTCACAATACTGAGATTAACCCCACTATGACTGGCATGGATAGGACTGCTGCCCCAGGGTCACCTGGAGCCACTTCTCAGGAGTATGCAGTGCTTCATACAAGAATAGAAGGCCTGGAGAAAGGCAAGGCGGACCGTAGTGAACTGGGACTTCTACAGAAAAATACAGGTAATGCTTCTCAGGCACTTCAATGCAGATAACTTATGGCAACTTTATCAGCAGAAATTAACACTTTTTTTATTTGACTTTTGTACCACAATGTGGATATGTCATAGGCAGATTATGATTCCGACGTGACAGTTTGAGAAGCAAAGTGCCATTCACAATACATGCATTGAATCTCTGTGGGACAGGGCTAGAAAGCCTATAAAGACGCTGAGCCTGTGACTGCATTATGTGGTCAGCAACTCATTATATACCCTGATCAGGACATTGGCCGGAGGACGCCTAGAAAAGGAGGCAAAGTTTGCAACACTGAATCATTTTTATTATTATTATGAATTGTATGAAATCTTATGAAGATTAGAGAAGATGTTTAAGGCCAAAATGGAGCAGTGTGTTTTCTTACATTTTTTGGGTCATTTCATGGGGGGGGGACAGGAATCTTGGGACGTCCTAAAACTTTCCCTGGGATGAGAAGACCAAGACCAGTATTACATAAGGAAGAATAGCAATCCTTCAGGTTAGCACCCAAGCAATTACCGCCGGTAGTGCCCCTAGGGCGCAGTAAGCTGGCCGAATAAATCGGACGGAGATCGGAACACAGTTCTCAAACTGGCCAATGGCTCTCCTGATCCACGTGTGACAGCTTCATGTATTTTATGTAACTGTCATGCCCAGGTCGGGAGACCCGCCGGCCAGTCGGATTATTGCGTCCCATTGTTGGTGCGATTTGTACAGCCGACTGACTGCGGCCTTATGCTAAGACTTGCGTCCCTAAATGCAAAGGTAAAAGGTCTATAAGAAAAGAGAGAAGGTTAGCGCCTAACCTACCAAGTGCAAGAATGGTCTGCATACCCATGTCTGCCTCTAACTGACACTGAGATAAACTATGGAGGCCTGGTGCTAGCAGGCGAGGTATCGTCTGGCTGAAGAGGAGCCAACTTTTTTTTAAGGTACCGTATATTGTTAGTTCCAGCCTCTAGGTGGCAGCAGACTAACCCATGCTTCCTGTGTCCCCCAATAAAGCCCCCAAGAAACAGGTATTTTCTTTATCGTGGATTTACTGCTTTGCTGTGCTATTTTTACCACATTTGCAACAAAATCATTAAAAAATGTGGATTTTTACAATTGATATATGAATTAGTATTTATTACCTGTAAACACTGCACAGTAAAACTGCTTTCTGATTTTTTTTTTATCTAGTTTCATCCGCAACTCCTAAGTATACCCTTACGTGGTTCTCCTGTCCTTCCGCTTGTATACGGTTCTAATTACTTATTGGGAAACCCTCCTGATAACTATTCTGCCTTTTCAATGACCAGAGCATGCCAGGACAGGACCCGAGTCCTGCGAGCAATAAAGAAGCTATTTTGTGGCCTCCAATTGTGCAACATTTTCCGTCATTAGTTTGAGTCACCCTTGGCTCTGTAACCATATACTGTACATAATAGGATGTGTTTCACTCTTCCAGATGAGCTTGTTATGACTGTGCAAGACCTTCAGGAGACGCTGTGCAACCTGAACGGAGACATGCAGGACATGAGAGGAGATGCTGATACGGTGAGACAGTACTCTTATGTCAAGTTTGAAGAACAAGACGAGCACTCTCGCTAATGGTGGTGCAGACTGTACATGGAGGGATACTCCAGACTGTAGTTATATAACAACAGTCGCACTCAAAGAAAGATATTCAAAGATTTTGACTGAAAAAAACGTAGTTTTCTTTATTACAAACACCAAAATAAAGTATCACCGCAGTGATTCAAGGTAGGTAACGTTTCGACCCGCAGGGTCTTTTTCAAACCTTAATGAAACAAATAAAAAGTACAAGGTATCACTAAATCTGAATATACAATATGTACAAAATGTATACAAAAATTATAACAAATAAACAAACAAAAGTCCCTATAAATTAGAGGTACATGCTATACCACTGTGAGCAAACTCTAAGACAAGGCGACATACTAGGACTAAACGGGTACACAGGTGTATGGCTTCAGGTTAAACCTAGACCAATGGTCTAGGGATGAGATAACATAAATAGATAACCGAAAGGCGGAGGGCTGTAGGAGTGAGATACGTCATGGCGACACTGGCGTAAGGAAGCAGGAGTTCAAATCAAATATATCCGGATATCACATAGCACAGCAATAGATAATGTACAGCATAATACATAAACATGATAAACTGGTACAGTTTTGTAGAATTACAAATGAGACTGAACTACCCAGGTGGTGGACTTTCTAAAAGGCAAAAGACTAACCTTAAGACTGTAGGAGCAGAGTGGAGGGCAAAGGTCCCTGGACAAGTGCAGGAGTCCCGTTTTGGGGCTATGAAAAAAGAGAGAGGAGGAGGGGCCACCGCATTAAGATGGCAGCGTGGAAATACAGAAGGCTATAAGGTCAAGAAAAGGACAGCGGTACGGTATAATTACCTATGGCAGCGGAGGTACTGGTGTCTGCGGTGGTGGTGTGTGGAGAGCCAGGGAAATGAGCGCCCTTAAATGCAGGGCGACAGGAAGTGAAGACTGCGCAGATGCATGGAGTGTGCGGCGAGGACGAGGTGTGGAACGCATAGAGCCAGGTGGCGCAGGCGCGGTGTATACGGCATTGAAGAGCCGAGAAAAGCGCCTGAAGCAATGGGCAGGGTGGGAGCGCCGAGAGCCGTGCCGCGCATGCGCACTAAGGGAAGAGCTGCGTTGAAGGAGTAGGGGTGGAGGGAACAGGAAAAGTAATCTGCACTAGAGCAGGAGGCACAGAGGAGTCTAGAGGAGAGCCCTGATACTCAAGTGTGGGCTGGAGTATGTAAGATGTGCAAAATACTTGTTTGGATGAGGGGAATAGAGGGATGGAACAAAATGGGGGCCCGGTGGGGGCTCATAGTTTATGACATGGTATATGGGCAAAATGAAGGGCAAAAATGCTAGAAGGTAACATTGTGCATGAAAATAAAGGGAATAAATCATGAGATAAGTACCACGGCAAAAAGATGGTGAGAACATAAATATAAAAATAAAAATAAGAATAAGAAAAATAATAAAATAAGAAAAACAAAATAAAACAAAAGTAAAATGGAATGATGAGTGGAACATGAAGATTGAACGACAAATGTAGAAAATGTAAAAATAATAAATAATGAAAAAAATGAAAAAATGAAAAATTGAAAAAAATGAATGAAATGAATGAAAAAAAGAAAAAAACGAATGAACTGAAGGAAAAAAAAATGATGAAAATAATGAATGAAAAAAATGAAAAAAATGAATTTTGAAAAAGAACGGTTTTATTAGAAAAATTATATACTTGCACAATGTACCATACTCACCCCCCGGGCAGGCAAAGGGCTAATGTGTCTGAAAGAATAAAGTATTAGTTAGTAGGGTAGAAGATACAGATCCACCACCTAAATGGGTAGAAAACAAGGGTTATATGCATAAAAGAATTTTTTTACACACAAGATAGACATATGTTTACTTGAATGTGAGATCCACTTTTCTGTTGAGGCCTCTTGGGGCCAATGTTTGCAGGGTATAGATCCAATAGGCCTCTCTCTCCTTCAATAGTTTGATGTGATTTCCGCCTCTTCGGGGCCTCTCGACCTGTTCAATCACTTGCACTCTCAGTTGCGATACACTGTGGTTCGCACTGATGAAGTGGTGTGGAACTGGTAACCAAGTCTTCTTGCAGCGTATGGTGGATTTGTGACTAGAAATTCTGTCACGTAAATGCTGGGTGGTTTCTCACACATAGAGTAAGCCGCATGGGCATTTCAGGAGGTATACTACATAGTTGGTATCGCATGTGTAGAAGCCTTTAATGTTGTAGTGTTTTCCCAAGTGGGGGTGAGTGATTCTATCACCCTTGATGATGTTGGAGCAACATGCGCAGCTGAGGCACGGGAACGTGCCTCTGCGTTCTGTGCCGAGGAAGGTCTGTTTAGGGACCCTGGAGAAACTCCCTATGTCTGCTTTGACTAGGCTATCTCTGATGTTCTGTGGGCGTCGTTTGCACATAAGTGCTGGAGTCTTGAAGGCCTCAATGTTGGGGTAGGATTTGGTCAAGATGGACCAATGTTTATGAATGGTAGTGTAGATCGCGGGCATTACCGGATGGTGTGTGTGGACGAACCTAACCCTTTCTCTAGCGGGGGTAGTAGGTGTTTGCAGGTGGGGTTCCAAGGCCCTGGCTTTCTCCTTAACAAGGAGTTCCTGAGGGTATCGTCTGTTTTTAAATTTATTGGCCATCTCGTCAAGGCGAGTGGGGACAAGGTTCCTGTCGGATACTATCCTCTTGATGCGTGCGAACTGGGAGCGGGGTAAACTGTTTTTAGTTGAAGCAGGATGGCAGCTGGTATAGTGGAGTAGATTATTGGTATCAGTAGGTTTTGTAAAGATGTCAGTAGAGAGGGTACCCGTGTCATTCTTAATCACCAGGGTGTCTAAGAATGAGATTTGTGTCATATGCCAATTTAGTGTGAATTGTAGTTCTGGTCTGACAGAGTTGAGGACCTCGGTGAAAGAGACGAGGTCCTCCGGGGACCCTACCCATAGGCAAAAAATGTCATCAATAAAGCGTAGCCAGCACTTGCTGAACTGTTGGAAAAGAGTGTTGGTGTAAACGTGGGAACGTTCAAAATTGTCCATATAAATATTAGCATAGGCGGGCGCCATGTTTGCGCCCATAGCGGTCCCGTGTATCTGCCGGTAAAATTGATCCCCAAACAGGAAGTAGTTCTCCCTCAGTACAGTAGACAGGAGATCAAGGCACAGTTGGGTGGAGTTATTGCTGAGGTGTGATGACCGAAGAAACTCAGTAACTGCATTGATACCTAAATCGTGTTCTATTGAGGTATATAGACTCTTCACATCGAAAGTTGGCAAAATACAGTCAGAGGGGATGTTAGTAATCTGACTGATGGAGTGGAGGAAATGGCCTGTGTCCAAAATGAATGATTGGGTTTTTTTGGTTAGGGGTGTCAGTATTTTCTCCAAAAATACGGAAAGTGGGGCTAAAATGGAATCAGTGGAAGCCACAATTGGACGGCCTGGAGGGCTAGTTAGGGATTTGTGGACTTTAGGCAGGGTGTAAAAAACTGGGGTGACAGGGTTCTGGTTAACTAAGAAGGTGGCAGTTTTGGAATCAATGGTGTTCAAGGCTATGTATTTAGAGAGAATCTGTTGTATTTTAGATTTTATAGTAAGCACCGGGTCTTGGGGGATGGGTAAGTATGTGGTGGTGTCAGACAGTTGGCGACGGATTTCATTGGTGTAATCAATGTGGTTCTGAATTACAATAGCACCGCCTTTATCCGCAGGTTTTATGACTATATGTTTATTATCTTTGAGGGATTTAATGGCCTGCTTCTCAATGGGTGAAATGTTGTTGCTTGTAGGTAGGCGGCCCTTTTGGTGTTGGTATAGAACCTTATTGATATCTGTCTGGACTAAATCAATGAAGGCTTCTGTGGCATTAAATGAGCGGGGTGGACAAAAATTGCTTGGGTTTCGTAGACCCAGCTCCGTAATGGATAGATCGGGGACAGGATTCCCTGTGAGTGGAGGGACTCCATTCCCTCTGGTATCTTGTTCTTGTCCAAAATACGTTTTTAGACGAATGTTTCTATAGAAGTGTTCTAGGTCTTGGGATAACTGGAATTTATCCCATGGGGGGGTGGGGCAGAAAGACAGCCCTCGTTGCAGGATAGCTAGTTCAGTCGGGCTGAGTGTGTATGCAGAGATGTTGAGAATGGAGGTAGAGGGATTACCTGTGATCTGGTCGTCATCCGATCTGCGGTGTTTGCGGGCGGACCTCCTTGTGAGTCTCCTCCTGTCTGTCGGCCACGAGCTTTTGTGGGGGGTCGCTTCTGAAAAAAACGGTTCTGAGAGAAAGTGCCTGTGGAACTGTCGCTGTCTGTACTGTGTGAACCAGTGAATCTTGGATTGTAGTTGTAGTTTCGTCGCCAGGAGCCCGTATTGGTTGAATCTTTCCATCTGTACACCCGGTCTTGAATATAATCGTCGGAGTCCCTTTGGAATTTAGATCTTTTCTTGTCCTGTAGGGCCTTACGGTGGTCTTCGATGATTTTGTCTGTTTTGGATTTTAGATTTTGCCAGTCAGTGCCAGAGAGGGTGGAGCAAAGTTGTTCCTCAATAGAAGTAATTTTTTGTGCTGATTCAGTAATAGCAGTCTGGAGAGTCTCTATGGTAAGTAATATGATATCCAGTGAACACTTGTTGAGTATTGACTGGAATTTCTCGCAGAATTCTGGTTTATCCGAGAACAAGGTGGGTCTCAGGTGGCACCGCAAGCCTCGTGGTATTCTGCTGAGCTTGTGGTATTCAGCTAGGGTAGTAGCGTGTAGATCGTATGAAGTCAGCCGTTTCCGTTCTCTCTCATAGTCCCTGGTCCGTATTTCTTGTGCAGGAGTTTTCAAGAAATCACCTGATGTGGTAATTTTAGAGAGTGACTATCCAGCTTGCAAGGCCAAGAGCAAACTTATCAAGGAAGGTTCACCAGCAATAGCTATGGTGCTCTTGGGTGGCAACGGGTTAATATTGCTGGAGTTCTGGTTGCTTTACAGATGCCTAATATTCCTGGTGTTTTAGGGGATATCTGTATGATCTGCAATGATTTAGTGAAGTGACGGCCTTCACTCATTTTATAATTTTTCATTTATTTATTTTAAGAATTATTGCAATAAAATGAATATTGGAGCTCTATCTTTCTGTAGGAAGCAACATTGCATTTTCATTTCTATTAAAAATACTCTTTGTTCTCATGAACGGACTGTTTTATAATTATATTGTTTATTCCTTGTTACCTTTCTAGTCTATCGGCGGTGGCCAAGCGTGCACACTGCTTACAAGCTCTTTCTAAAAGAGCTTGTAAGTGCTTGCTCTGAAGCTGGCCAAGTTGTTGGAGCACACTGTGAGCGCACGGTACCATCCGGCTTCAGTGTCACTCTGCTGCTCCTATGCTGCAGAACTAACGCTGTCTCATATAGCAGCATAAGAAAGCGGACTGTTCAGGCCAGCGGCTCCACGCTGCCACTGGTCCGAACTGCCAATCACGCAGGAGCGCACTGCCTCTGAGCAAGCCGGGCGAGCTGTGCGCTCCTGCGGGAGATGAGACAACCCCTACTAATGAACTGACACTTGGGGTAGTGGCAATGGATCCTCTACAGAGAACATGGTGACCAAAACCCTTTAATACTCCAGTTATTTGTAGTGTATTTTTCAGTATGTGCAATAATAGAAATGAAAGAATCTGCCTGGTCGTGGACGGCAGTGAGCGAATACATTCTCAGACTTCTTGCTGCGTTTCTCCATTTGCCCAGTAACCCTAGTGGCAGGCATTGTGCACATCTGAGATAAGCTGGACAGTGTATTTTGTAGTCTCCTCTCTACTATCATGCAATCAGTTATATTGGCACATTCTACAGAACAAGATCTCTAAAGGATTTGTCAGTGCTGAAGTGTCCATGCCTAAAGAGCGTATATTTAGGTCTGTATAGTGTAGGCTCCAGTAACGCAAATACTAATTATCTGCATGTTGTTGATATTGTCATGTTAGTGGGTAATGGATGGGCATTTGACATGTGCAGAATTTATGCCAAATGCACATTTTGCAAACTGGTATTCTTCCTGACTTCCCCATACCCATCCACACTCATGTGTTTTTTTTTTTATCTGTTGTATGTTTGGAGTAAGGAAGTCTCCAGCCTCAAGCTCCTGTGGGAGCTGCAGTGTGTTGTGTCCCAGAGGGCTGGAGCCATACTGGGGAAGACTTTTTGTATGGACTTTTTATTTTAATTTGTGCCAAAGGCTGGTTTGTGTTATTACTTTGCTTTGTGGTTTATGAAGACTTTAATACCAAGTGTTCCTGTGTCTACTTCAGGGAGCAGCTGAGTTAGCCGACCTGCCACAATGCTTACTAATCCTCTTTTGTTGTTAGCAGGACCTACTACAGAGAAGAAAAGATCCTACAATGACTTCACAAAATAGTGACCAGACATTGGAGGACACTAGCCTCCGGTAAGTAAGCAGACCTTTTCATAATAAAGAAAAGAAGTGAAACATCAGAATAGGTGATATACAATTGTTTACTTTAAATATCTAATTTTCTTCCTAAGTACTATCATCCAAGAAATTGAAAATGACTTAAAGGAATTGCGTAAAAGTCAGAAGCTGGAAAAATCCTTAATGGAGCATACAGTGGGTGATAAAGAGCCGTACCTGCAAGATCAGGTTAGTGGAGTGCCGGAATTGTGCAATGTTTGTGTACTCATCTTCTCTCTCTCTATCTCTTAGGCTACGTTCACATTTGCGGTCGGCGCCGCAACATCGGGCGCCGCAGCGTCGCCGCATGCGTCATGCGCCCCTATATTTAACATGGGGGCGCATGGACATGCGTCGCACTTGCGTTTTGCGCCACATGTGTCCCTGCGGCGCCCGCGTCCGGGCGCAGAGGACGCAGCAAGTTGCATTTTTGCTGCGTCCAAAATCAATGAAAAAAAGGACGCATGCGGCGCAAAACGCAGCGTTGTGCATGCGTTTTGCTGCGTTTTTGTTTGCGTTGTGCGTTGCGGCGCCGACGCTGCGGCGCACAACGCAAATGTGAACGTAGCCTTATATGTGTAAATGGATTTCTTTTCCCCTTAATAATAAAGACCTTCATTTATAAACTGCATTTTGTGGTTACTTGTGTTATATTTGTCTAATATTTAAATTTGTTTGGTGATCTGAAACATTTAAGTGTGGCAAACATGAAAAAGAATAGGAAATCAGGAAGGGGGCAAACACTTTCACACAACTGTATATATACACAGAGGTAGAAACGGGAACACCGTCTCTTTAAGAATGTTGCTGGTGTATTAGGTGCAGCATAAACCAAGCTGGAAAAAGTAAACACGGCCCTCTGGGCAAAACAGCAAGCCAAAATAAAACAAAACACAGTCCTTCTGCTTGCGGGGATGAGCCCATTCTGGGCTAGCAAGGTCCACAATTCAGGTTTTAGCATAAAGCATAAAACACTTCGCTGCAGTTTTTCTCTCCAGACACTGAACAACTACTGCCTCTGGAGACCAGCTATTTAAGCTCCAGACCACACCCTGGGGTGGAGATTAGGTGGCCAACCTCCCACCCACTCTATGGTCATTCACAAAAAAATCTAGCTCTTTATTTAAATTGGCTGTTAAAGAGAACCTGTCAGCAGGATTGTGCTGAGCAATTTACAGACAGTGTCAGGTCGGCGCCATTATACTGATTAAAATGATACCTTGATTAATGAAATCTGTCTTGTGGTTGTTGTTTAATCTTTATTTTCAGTTTTGAGTTAATGATATGCTTGTGTTCCCAGGCGACCCGTGGGAGTCTTCATGTGGTGCTGGATTAGGTATTCATCTGTATGGCTGATCCCTCAGTGACCTTCCCCCTATTTTACATGATGAATATTATATATATTGTGAAAAAAAAAATCACCTGCAGCAAGCAGGCACAGGCGCTGCAGCATGATCACATCTATAATGTGCATTAAATTGTTTTATTTGATGATATAAGTAAATTCATTAAAAAAATGCCTCCCACAGATGACGCCGCCAGCGCCTGCGAAGCAGCATCCATCGGATCGCCGATATTTGCTGCTGTACAGGTGCGGCCAGCGCCATCTTAGTTTTTTTTTTACATTAAAATAAGGGTCCGGTCATTGAAGGATCAATGAGCCGTCAGAAGCCACACAGATGAATATGTAATCAGAGCACCACATGAAGACCTCCACAGGCCGCCCCGGAGCACGAGCCTATCATTAACTCAAAACTGAAAATAAAGATTAAAGAACAATCACAAGATGGATTTAATCAACCAATGTATCATTGTAATCAGTATAATGGCGCCGACCTGACACTGTCTGTAGGTTACTGTGCACAATCCTGCTGACAGGTTCCCTTTAACTCCTTTCAACACTTAGTGTGCTGAAGGAAAAACTTCTGGGTTTTTAGATCACTGAAGCAATGAGCCTCAGCAAAACATTTCTCCCCTCCAGCACCTTGCCTGTGACGTTGTCACATATTCCCCCCTCTGCCCAAAGCTGGGTGTTTTGGCACCTTCATTTGCTAAACAGGGGAGTCTGGACAGGGCACCTGCGTTACCATGTAACTTCCCGGTCCTGTGCACAGGGCCGTATTTAGAGTTTCTGCTGCCCTAGGCACTTTTAGTGCTGCCTCCCCCATTGGTGAGTATGACACTATCGGCAGTGACTTTGGCAAAAATCGCTGATGTGAAAGTTGCCATTTGCAGCAGATCCGGCAGTTTTTCCGCATCTGCCGTGTAACAGATCACTTACGGCCACAGTGCGTTCGGCCTCATTCATTCCCTATAGGACTTGCAGACATGTGTTGCACTTGCGGTTTTGCCGCGATCCGACAAATGCGGTACTTGCAGCAATGGAAAAAAACACTGCTAGCAGTGTTTTTTGTATCACCGTAAGTGCAAAACCGCAATTGCCGCACATGTCCGCAAGTAGCCATCACTACCTGTCCCTGCACCTTGCTAGCGCATCCCTTATCCATCCCTCCCTGACCTAAAACTACACTATAAAGCTTTAGAAAAACAATTTATTAACTGACATATTCCTCTGATAATGAGGACTCCAGGCTACAGCGTAGACTGGGATGGGCAGTCTCCGGGTCTCCATTCTCTCTGTGCACATCCTCAGTCCCTGCCTCACTGCCTGTGCACAGACCTCCCTCCACCGGACCCCGTAATCACCGCTCGCAGTAGCATACCGGCAGAGGTGTATCTAGGGTTTCTGGCACCAGGGGCAAGAATTCATTTTGGTGCCCCCCCTCCGCCAAGGACATATGCGATTTGCACACTCAGTCATGTGCCCACGAGCTCCTCTCCCTAATGCTCTCAATGTTCAGTGACAAACTGAGAAAAGCGGGAAGAGAAGCTCGGTGTCACAGGACCATAAGTGTAAAAGTCGCATATGAGTGAAGTGTCCATGTGATGACTACTGGAACCTGCAGAGCTGAATCCTGACATCGCAGCTTCTGAATTCTCACAGCTAATGCACTGCACACTTTTAGGATGCTCCCTTGCCGGTGGACGATCATGTCAGCACAAGTATATGATTTGTATACTTCTGACCACATTCCGACTAGACGTGCCCGGCCTCGCTCAGTTCATTTTCAATGACGGAGGCCACACATGTCTAGTCAGCATGTGACCGCATTAATGTAAATCCCCAGCATGAGAGAATCCTGACAGCGTGCAGTGCGCACTGTGAGAATTCAGAAGTCTGCAGTCACAAAGAATGACTGCAGACTCATCACAAACCTGGACATCCCCTTTAATGCTCCTAACATAAATAAAAACATGAGAGTTAGCATCACAAATAACATTTACATCCAGGTACCTTATAGATGACGTCGCCTCTGGAGCCGTTCTTCTTTTCTTCATCTTGTCCAGATCCCATGATGCATTTTCTCATCCACAGCCGTCTCTGCAGACTTCCATCTTCTCCGCTCTTTTGCAGAAAGTCTCCACATGACGCCCTTAAAGATACAAGTGTCATTATAATGCTCCTGAATATAAAATTGCCCCTCACTATATTGTCTGCACAAAATATGACCCCCACACTGTCCCTCTTATGGTACATGCTCTTCACACTGACCTCTCCTTTCTATACCGGCCCCCTCTTCACACTGTCCTCTTACACTGTGTCCCCCCTATAGGGCCCAGTATTTATACTCCATATTTATACTCCATTCTCCCACCCTGTGTGCATGGCTCCCCCATCTTCCCACTCTGCGTGCATGGCTCACCCATATTCCCACCCTGCGTGCATGGCTCCCCTATCCTCCCACCCTGCGTGCACGGCTCCCCCATCCTCCCACCCTGTGTGCACAGCTCCTCTATTCTCTCACCCTGCGTGCATGGCTCCCCCATCCTTCTCCCCTGCGTGCATGGCTCCCCCATCCTTCTCCCCTGCGTGCATGGCTCCCGCATCCTTCTCCCCTGCGTGGAAGGCTCCCCCATCCTTCTCCCCTGCATGCATGGCTCCCCCATCCTTCTTCCCTGTCATACTCACCTCTCACCGCGTGGCGCAGAATTTCCCGGCATCTCTGCAGCGTCTTCCTTCCTGTATGAGCGGTCACGTGGTAGCGCTCATTAAGGTGATGAATATCACGGGGCACTTGACCCCGGAGTTTTATAAAAAAAAAAAAAGAAGAAGAAACCTAGCTCAAGTGCGCCCCCCGCATCCCTAGGCACGTGCCCTCAAGTGCCTAGTGGCAAATACGGCCCTGCCTTTGCACCATATGAAAACTAAAGTAATGGAGCACTAAAAACCACCTAGTCACCCGGGCATTCTTCCCCTTCTTTTTCCTAATCCATCTTACGAGTGCACTAGCCTGAACTTCCTGCCTACAGGTAGTATCTCATGGTGTCAATTGCCCACTTGATAGCCAAGCACTCTTTCTCCATGATGGCATAGTTCTTTTCACAGGAGGAGAGTTTCCTTCTCAGATATAGGACTGGATGTTCGTCCTCATCCATTTCCTGGGACAACACAGCTCCCAAACCGACCTAGGAGGCGTTCGTCTGGAGCACAACCTCCTTGGTGAAGTCAGGTGCGACCAAGATCGGCTGTTTGCAAAGGGCGAGCTTAAACTCCTGGAATGCCATCTCAGCTTCTGAGGACCATTTGGCCATTGAAGTCTTTGTGCCCTTAAGAAGATCAGTCAGGGGGGGCGGATATCATGGCAAAATTCGGGATAAGTCACCGATAGTATCCCCAATTCCCAGAAACGCCCTAGCCTGCTTCTTAGAGACCGGCTGTGGCAACTTTTGTATTGCCTCCACCTTGTCTATTTGTGGCTTTATCTTGCCCCTTCTGACAATATAACCCAAGTATTTTGCCTCTTCTTTCCCAAGGGCGCACGTCTTTGGGTTTATGGTAAACCCTGCCTTCCTTAGTGCATCGAGTACCACCTCGACCTTCTGCATACATCTAGTATTTTGTATGATCTCCATAATTTTTAAGGACAACACCAAGTCTTCTAAGCAATAAATGAACAAGTTAGCTACAAATTGCAATATTTGTCTGTTTCCATAATTCAAGAACGACCTATTTAGAGCCTGAATGCTGGATGGAGAGTGACACTCAACTTGTCTCTTCAGAATTCCCCATAGGTGTTGGACAGGCTTCCGATCAGGAGACATAGTAATCAATTAATCACCTTCACCTGTTCTTCTTCAGAAATGCAACACATGTGTGTGTTTTGGATCATTGTCATGTTGGAAAAGTGCATGTCTACCAGGGGCATTGGGTGATTGTATCTTCTTGTCTTTCAATATGGAGCAGTACATCTGTGAATTCATGATACCTTCAATGAAAAGTAGCTCCCTGACACTAGGAGCACTCATGCAGCCCCACATAAGGACACTACCACCATTGTGTTTCATTGTAGGTACCATGTATTTTTCTAAATTAATTGTTCTAAATGCATGGTGCCTACAGTGAAACATGGTGGTGGCAGTGTCCTTATGTGTGGCTGCATTAGTGCTCCTTGTGTCAGTGACCTGCATTTGATTGATGGTATCATTAATTCACAGATGTACTCCTCCATATTGAAAGAGAAGATGCTATCATCACCCTGCCCTTGGTAGACTTGCACTTTTCCAACATGGCAATGATCCAAAACACACAGAAGGAAAGGGTGAAAGTGATTCAGTGACCTAATATGTCTTCTGCTCCTGATCTTTTTTTTTTTTTACTTTATTTTTATTGCGCAAAACTGAGAAAAAAAACAATAAGATACAGAAAAAGGCACTAACCGTGCCAGGTAGTATGCAGATAAACAATGACTAAGCAATGGAGCTATTATCCAAAACAATTTATTGGTTGCTCAAATCCTAAGGATTTTGTAGAATAACACCACCACATGAGCATTAAATTGCTGAAATGAGTTATAGCAAACCTGATGTAAAAGTAAACACAGAGGAAAAAAATAATAAAGAAGAAAATACAGAATAGAAGAACAGTAAAAGAAGAAGCCCACAGTGTCTTTCTTCCAATATATGGGAATGTACACTCTTGCAGCCGCGATTAGATGTCTTAATATCGAATGCCTTTAGATTTTTAAAGGGAATGTCACAGTGATGGAGAAGGATGAGAGCCGGATTTGTGAATTTACGTATCACCAGCTGCACCTTCTCCCAAAAAAAGAGAGAGAAGCCTGCAGGACCAGAAGATGTGTAACATATCACCTTCTTCCTCTCCGCATATCCAACACAAGGGACTCCGGAAAGATAGAGTGTAGGCGAGTCAGAACTCTATACCACCTAGAGAGTAATTTATACCCGGCTTCATGGAAACCGCAACAGATGCCTTAAAGTGAATACGCGCCTCTTCTGATTCTTCCATAACAAAAGGCCCAAATCCCAGTAACATTTGTTAAAATCATCTTTCTTTTAAAGTCAAAGGTATCCATAGCATCCAAGTTTAAACTCATATGTTAACAGATATTCAGGAGGCAAGGAATCGTGGCAGTCGGTATCACAGTAGGTAGGCTCTAAATCTCGCTGTAATATCCAAACAAATGTCCGCACTCTCCAAGATTTTTATTTTCATTTACATTTTTAGAGAGAAATTGCCTCTTTCTACTTTTATTTCCGCCTTTATAAAAGTAAGAAGAAGTGGTAATTAATGTATAATTTGGGATATGTTCTGTCTATCCCAACCATGTTATTTTGCTGGCGTTTGCTGGTTTCTCACGATGTTTGTAACTGTTGTTTTAGGATGGAAAACTGTTTGCTCATATCCAGAAAACAATGAAGCAGCTGCAGGAGGAGTGTGAGCGGCTGGACAGAACAACAGGATCTTTAATTCAGGACCATGAGCAGAAACAGCAACACATTGATGTGAGAACCACTGTGCTGCCAATATTCTTCCGCCTGTTTTTTTTTTACTTATCCCAAACCAAACTTGGTTGCCATTTTCTACATTATTTTAGGAGATTCAACACTTTTCTGTCATTCAGGACCAAAATGACTCTCTTATCAGCTTTGAATAATTTGGATGTTATATCATAAATTTAGTACATATTGGTTAATTGCAAATAATACAGCTCTGTAATTTAAAGTGACTTGCATACAAATTAATCACCTGACCACCCTCCCCTAAAAAGAATATGTAATAAATATTAAACATAATGGGGTTTCCCATGAACAAAGTTCATTTTAATCGATAGATCTTGGAATAATAATAACTTCCACAATTGGATGTGTTTAAATAAAATGTTCCTGTGCTGAGATAATCCTATAACTGTGCCCCTGCTGTGTGCTGTGTAATGGCTGTGTCTGACCATGCAGGAACATGCTCTGATCATACCACAGCTCCTGGGCAGGGGAGGAAGAAAAAACTATACAGATTTACACCACGTGATCGCAAATAATTATTTCTTTTAGGTAAAATATTGCTTAAAAACAGGCAAAGAAATGCTTTATCTCACAAAAAGAATCAGCTGTGATCCCCTGCTGTCCTGTCTGTATACTCTATTTTGCGTCCTCCCCTGCCCAGGAGCTGTGGTATGATCAGACCATGTTCCTGTATGGTCAGACACAGCCATTACACAGTACACAGCAGGGGCACATTTATGAGATTATCTCAGCATGAGAACATTTTATTTAAACACATCCAAGTGTGAAAATTATTATTAGTCCAAGATCTATTCATTAAAATCAACTTTAAAATTAACTTTGTTCGAGGGAAAAACCCTTGAAGAAAAAAAATTAAAGTGATATGGTCGTTATGGACATTACTCTCTATTTGCCCTACATCACTGTATTGATCACATTTCCTACAGGTCCTTTATCAGACAGTGGCGAACCTGGATAAGAACAAAGTAGACAAAGAACCCATCGGATTGGAGACTGATGTCGTGGTGAGATTGTAGTCCCCGTCTGCCACAGCTGCTTGATGCTTTACCTACCTTTCTCTCTCACTTTGCTCTGCTACTATAGTCTAATGGTCTCTAACCTTTCACCTTTATAATACATGGATTATTCCTTGCTACGGTTGAGCAGAAAGCAGACAAGCGTGCATTAGAAAGCAAACTTGGCCGCACGCATTTTGATGCCAGCACAGAACATCTGAGCAGAATGATGCAGGAGCTGCTTGGCAAAGTGAGCGCCCAGGAGCAAGACTGGCAGCGACTATTGGAGAAAATCAATGTGGAGATGCAGAATAAAGTGAGTAGGGATATACAAGTATTAGATTTAGTTTCTGTTTCTTACACATTGCCTTAGGATGCGAAGAACCTACGTTATAATTAAAAAATGCATATCCCACTGTTATGTCATTAATATTTTATAAGACAGCACCTGTCTGATTGGTGCAGGTCTCCTTGCTCTAATGAA
This sequence comes from Ranitomeya variabilis, assembly GCF_051348905.1. Lineage (NCBI taxonomy): Eukaryota > Metazoa > Chordata > Amphibia > Anura > Dendrobatidae > Ranitomeya > Ranitomeya variabilis. Next base: position 474,444,754 of record NC_135235.1, on the reverse strand, counting down.
CACTTCCCAAGGCTGGAAATAGCGGAGTTGATGCACTGGTGTAGATCATCAGCACCACTGCCACTTTGCTTTAGTTATTGGACCACTTCTGAGTGGACATTCATGGTATATTATAGAGAAACACCATTGTTGTTGCTGAGATGACTCCTCTAAAAGACTTGTACCATTATTGTAAGTTATCACTTATAGCTAGCTGATCGCTGAGAGTCCCACTGATGAAACCCCCATTTGATGCTCTCTGGAGTCTGCTATTTGAATGGAAGATGGATCCAGCAGTGGCTTAGACGATGAATAGAGTAGTGGGGCCCATAAGGCACCATGCTCCAATCCAGAGCAGCATTCTTGGAGATCAACAAGTCAACATTTATCCTATCGATAGGTGATACTGTAGCTCACATTTGTACAACCCCATTGGGGATGAATAAACTATGGACTGGCTTTTCCAGTAGAAGGGTTCTGGCATTGCTTTATTCTCATTTACCTCCTTCCACAAATTCAGCATCATGAAAGAACAAGGGAAAGGCCTGGACCTGCGTGACTAAATAACCAATGTATGCTGAGACCTCGTAGCGCCAGTAAGCACTATGACTTGGACAGAGTTCAGTAACACCGCAGACTCTAACATGATCACACACTTTACAGCTGGACCGCATGGAACTGGAGCCAATGAAGAACATCTTGGAACAATGCTGGAGAGACCTACGGGGACAGCTGCAGGAACATCCACCGCTGTACGAGGCTGATGAGGCTGCTGGTATCCGCAAGTAAGGGGACAGAGCTGCAGATGACAGCAATAGCCCATCATGTACCAAAATAGGGCTGTGCTCATGTGTGCAGGGGGGCGGCATGAGGTATGTTCTTGGGGGGCATTGAAAGTACTGAAGTAGGTGGCTGAGACTGAAATCTAGAGGACATCATGGCTGACACTTTGCAATTAGGGGCATCCTAGTTGGCCGTGAGAGACTGTGTTACACTGGGAACTGTGTAAAGTGTTCTGGTGGACAATGGTGAAAATCATAGTAGTAACTCACTAACTTACAGAAAACCAAGGGCGTTCTACTGAACGAGTCAGTACAAAAATGTGTCCATTCTAGGATAGTAGAAGACGTAATTGTTGTAGTACGACTAAGAACAAAAGCAAATCTGTTCTATATTGGATAACATTAATGCTGAAATAATTAAAAATAGTCTGTCTGCCACCCAATTTTCATTGTTAGTACAGTCATGTAGGGGACTTAGCCCCTGTACAAAATCATGTCTGTACTGTAGATGTTACTGCTTTTGCTGTCCAGAAAAAAAATATGTGAATCAGGATTCCTTAGTGCACATTGGAGTTGCAAAGGGCTTCTTGCACTGTTCCGCCTCCTCATACTGCCCCTTAGCATGAGTGATAGTGCTCACTTGCCCAGAGTAAGCTTTGCTTTAAATGAATTGCACGTGCGTACTGACACTGTAGGATCCATTAGGGCATGCGTCTTCCCCTTCTTTGCTCCTAACTAGTGACTGTCCACTAGACTTACACACCCGTCATTGTAGCTAGAGACCGCTGATACACCCGTCATTGTAGCAGGAGACCGCTGATACACCCGTCATTGTAGCAGGAGACCGCTGATACACCCGTCATTGTAGCTAGAGACCGCTGATACACCCGTCATTGTAGCAGGAGACCGCTGATACACCCGTCATTGTAGCAGGAGACCGCTGATACACCCGTCATTGTAGCAGGAGACCGCTGACACACCCGTCATTGTAGCAAGAGACCGCAGACACACCCGTCATTGTAGCAGGAGACCGCTGACAAACCCGTCATTGTAGCTAGAGACTGCTGATACACCCGTCATTGTAGCTAGAGACCGCAGACACACCCGTCATTGTAGCAGGAGACCGCTGACAAACCCGTCATTGTAGCTAGAGACTGCTGATACACCCGTCATTGTAGCTAGAGACCGCAGACACACCCGTCATTGTAGCAAGAGACCGCAGACACACCCGTCATTGTAGCAAGAGACCGCAGACACACCCGTCATTGTAGCAAGAGACCGCTGACACACCCGTCATTGTAGCAAGAGACCGCTGACAAACCCGTCATTGTAGCAAGAGACCGCAGACACACCCGTCATTGTAGCAAGAGACCGCAGACACACCCGTCATTGTAGCAAGAGACCGCAGACACACCCGTCATTGTAGCAGGAGACCGCTGACAAACCCGTCATTGTAGCTAGAGACTGCTGATACACCCGTCATTGTAGCAAGAGACCGCAGACACACCCGTCATTGTAGCAAGAGACCGCAGACACACCCGTCATTGTAGCAAGAGACCGCTGACAAACCCGTCATTGTAGCTAGAGACTGCTGATACACCAGTCATTGTAGCTAGAGACCGCAGACACACCCGTCATTACAGGAAAGGACCGCTGATACACCCGTCATTGTAGCAAGAGACCGCTGACACACCCGTCATTGTAGCAAGAGACCGCAGACACACCCGTCATTGTAGCAAGAGACCGCTGACACACCCGTCATTGTAGCAAGCGACTGCTGATACACCCGTCATTGTAGCAAGCGACTGCTGATACACCCGTCATTGTAGTGAGTGGCTGCTGATACATCCATCATTGTAGCAAATGGCCACTACTGTGAGAGGTGAGTCAGGAGAGCGCGTACTTGCTAACACAGTGGATTCACTACTTGGCATCAGGAGTGTCAGTGTGCACATGCAATTCATATAAGACGTTAAGCACTGGCTGTTGGCAAGCGAGTGCTGTCAATTAAGCTAAAGGACAGTGCACCCCATGCTAATTGAGGGGTGGAATGCTGCAAGGAGCCCTTGTCAAGATTGCACTGAGGAGCCCTGATTAAATACTAAATAAAACTTTTTTCTAGACAGAAAAGTGGAAAAAAATCTATAGTACGGCAATGATTTTTTATAGGGGCTTAGGCTCTTGCATGACTGTACTAATGAAGTCTTACTGACCAGAACAGGAGCAGTGATATAAAGCTGCCAGCAGGGGGCATCCGTACTCTGTGTCTGGAGTGTCACATAGAAGTTTACTGATGTTGCTATTGGCCGGATTTCTTCTCATTTTATAGATTTTCTTGTTTATATATCAATGAAAGATCGAGTCTATAACCAAAATTACCACTAGGGCACAAAACTCTAATTGTTATACGATATGTGTCTATATGTCAAAAAGTTAATAAACATTAGAGGTACAGTCTGAATATAAATGAGTGTTTCCCGTTCTCCAATCCTGACGGCCCACAACACGTCATGTTTTCAGGATTTCCTTAGTATTGCACAGGTGATGGAATTATCAACATATCAGCCATTGCCGCAGGTTCTCTCACCTGTCAATACTGAGGAAATCCTGATCTGTTGGCTGCCATGGGGACTGGAGATTGGGAAACACTGCTATGAATGGTTCCATGCACAGTAGATGTTACTATTACACGGAGACAGAGCAATCATTCTCTATAATTATCCTTTACATTCAGGCAGCTGATTCAAAGATTTCACTGCATCTCCTGTAACCGCGTTGTGGACATGGTGGTGCCCGGCCCGTAAGTCTGGTTTTTATGACTTTTACTTGATATAGTCTGTATAGATCACCACTAGTATTGTGTGTTGTTCCTTTCCCTCTATTTCTGGCTTCTCAGGGAGATATTGACCATCCCAAACAATCCTGGCCTACCAGCACGTGGTTCCAGCCGGCCGTACACTGTATTTGAACTGGACCAAGTCCGTCATCACAGCCGGAGGTGGGTAAAGGTGGCACAGAATTAATGGCCAACACTAATAGTTTAAAATAATATTTTTTAAAGACTTGGACGACATTTAAGGCAGCATTTACTAAGGTCACCGTTTCATAAGAGCACTTGAGTAAAATTTGCCCAATGTATTGAGAGGCCCACACCACATGATAAATTTGTCTTTTCTCAAGCAATCTGTGGCCAAAGAGTGAAATCTATGCCGGCCGGCTAATAGCCAGAAACTGCCAGATGCAAGATGGTGAGATGCAGTAGGATTGCGCCACGGTGGGATGAAGCCCATGAGGGGATATTTGTCACCATTTTGTGGTCTGAGGAGAAACATCAGACCCAGCAATGGCATAAGAGGTGGATTTAGGGACAGACTATCACCAGAAGGCAATAATGGTGCACTCACTGGGTTAAGGAGCTCGAACTCTAGAATCTATAAAGTCTATGCTTGTTTCTTACTGAAAGCATTAGCGAAATTGTCATACTTCGAGGCTGGGCGACTATTGGAGACAGGAGAGAAATGCAGACTGGTTGAGCAGGAACACTTCTGACGACAGGTATGAGCCTACTTAGTGATGTCAGTGACTGTGCGGTTCTAGGTAAGGAGCATGTCTTCTGGAGAATAGAAACAGAACAACCCTGACGTCCTAAATGTCCTAAAGCCAAGTATACACCTGAGTTTTCATTCACACATCTGCTTAGTTTTACACCTGTGAAAGTGGACCGTTTTCCTTCTGCGTGTCTTCTGTTTTGCCTCCTTGTCACATCTGTGTTTGTCACATCCATTTTTAAAAATTGAAGGAGATACTGATAAACTTCGTCTTATCCATGGACTCTTAGCAATGGATCAGTAAGAAAACAGATGGAGCACTGAAATGATGAGAATGTCTTACATATTTCATCTCTTTTTAATGGATCCCCGTAGTCATTAATTATCGAGTTGGATCCGCAAAACGGATGAGAATAGGGCATGCTGTGAGTCTCACAGGTCAGACACTCTGCTCCATTTTTAATACAGATGTGTGTATGGATCAGTGAAACTCTATGGGTCCGACCCGGCCGTGTGCTGTGAACGTAGCCTAAGGCAATGGATTAAAGTTAGACTATTTCGGCAGGATCAGCCAAAAATCGAATGCGTATTAATGACGCTCCACAATCCATAATTTCAGGAGAAAAAAAACAGATATGTATTGATTGATTCTGCTTATTCTATATTTTTCATTTTGATCAGTGACCGCTTACCACCACTTAGTGATTTCGGATATACATCTAGCTCCCGCAACTGTGGAGGAAGTCACACGCTGACCTTCCCGCAAAGACGTTATTCTAGGCTGCAGGCCAGTACCCCATGTACTGTGGAAAAGGAAGATTTTATGGGGGATTTAAAGGTAAGAGGGGTGAAACTGAAAAATAAAGCAGGGAAGGCACCGAAAGAGGCAGGAGTCACAAAGACACTAGTGGTGAAGGTTTCGTCTATAAATTACTTGTTTGATTTATCAATGTAACTTTATGCTTCTGTCAAATAAGTGCACATCTTTTTTCAGGTGGGTCCGCTCTAAAATCTGCCTGAAAAAGCATCCTAAACATACTCCAAAGATTGATCATGTGCATTTCTATGTCAAAACAACTTGCTGTTCATATGCTTAAAAAACTCAGTGGGTCCACCCAAGTCTGAAAAACATGGTGTGCACATACCCTAAAGAATATTCTTCAGACTGATTTTCATTCCTCAGTTCCTTAACATTTAGGCCTCATTCAGACATCTGTTTTTCACGTACGAGTGCTATCCGTGTTTTTCATGTAGCGCACTCATACGTGTAATAGTCTGTGGGGCTATTCACATGGTTAATTTTTTCTGCAGGCCACGGAAAATATCAGAGACATGTCCGATTTTTATCAAAATCTGCTATGCAAATTAATGGGTCAATGGAAAAAAACCCAAATCGGACAGCACTCGTACGTCATCCAAATGCAGTCCAATTTTCATGGACTGTAAGAATGAAGAAGGTGAAAAGAAAATATTTTATTTCTCCACGTACGAGAAAATTGGATGACACTTGTACCAAGCTCTGATCAGAATCATCAATCTGATTTTCTCGTACGTGAAAAATGTGGACACCTGAACGCGGCCTAAGTTAGTTTCTTATCAGTCTATGAAGAACCCACATAATCAACAGACAAACTGTATTGGCATTATTTGATATTAAACTGAGAAAAAGGCTACATTTAGAGTCCACTGTCCTGACCTATATTTGCAGTGACTGTAGCATGTTATATCCCAGGCTCCTGATGAAGCCATTAAAAAGACAGAACATGCTGGGAGGAACAAGATGTAGAGGCTTGTGATGAGCATCATACTCTACTGATCTTCGTCCGCAGTGATATAGAATATATACTACTTTGGTTTTAAAAAAGTGGAGCTGAATACATGTCTAAAAAACCAGTACGATAAACAAAATCATTTTGTTAACATGGGACTGACTTTTTCATGTTTTCTGTCTTGCGCCATACATCTCGCAATACGATGGGTGTAGAGACAAGTTAAAGAAGTTGTCCACTACTTGGACCACCCCTTCTCATACCCCACACTTGGCCCCGATAAAATAAAAAAGATTACGGTATACTCCCGTCCCGGTGCCGTTCCAGCGGTGTCGGTACTCGCGTTCCCGGAGCTCACTTGACATTGCGCCACTGTCCCCGCCTTAGTGCGAATCAAGAGGAAATCAGGGCTGCGGCTGCTCTCTGACTTTCTTTTGATGTTTGATTCGTCTGAAGGGGACGCTAGTGCTGATTGGGTGCCAGGCTCACGTGTCAAACATTTAGATCAAGAAAGGGTTGTCCCTAGTAGTGGACAACCCCTGTAAGGAAGGTCACATATAATACGCAGTGATGATTAATGGTTGGTGATCTCCAGTTATACTTCTAGACTATATGCAAGAATATGAGAGGCATTTTTCAATATATCAGCACTTTGATCCTTTGAAATAAAGGCACATTAATCTGATTTCCATTACGTGCCTTGTTATACCCAGCATGCCACAGTGTGTAATGGATCCATAGTCCACATGAGTTCCCAGAATAGAACACAGCGTTAAGTACAGTTATATGGCCCATTGGGTCAGTTAAATGGGCTTGAACTAACTTTTTTTTATAAATTGTACATAAATAATTCTATATTGTTTTTTATTCTACATTTCAATTACAGGGGGACGTTTTTATTCTGGGCCAGGACGGGCACATCTATCGTGGCAGGAGGGACAAACATTCGCAAACCTTAGAGACTAAAGATGGCAAGAAATCTACAGTTGCTCATCAGAAACTTTGTGACTGTAACTTAAAAGGCGAATAGAATTTGTTTGACTGTCCGATATTCATTATGATAAATAGGATCCGCCTAACAATAGTTATTAATGATACGAGGCTGGAAGCACAAACAGTTGATGCCATTTTTCTTCACTAACCAAACATTGATCTAGTAGTTTAGAGTGTCAGTCTTTCCTTTCCTATTGAATTCTTCATAACTGCACCAGAAACTGCCAGTGTGATTCCAGCCTAATGGCCGCCTCGGCATTTTTATGCTGGTGATCAATGGTTTCAAGGACTGGTCAGTTTCTGCTTATACATTGATGGAATATCCTAGGAATATGCCTTCAATACTAATGCTGAAATAACCCCAACAAATCCAATATTCATTGCTAGCTCTGCTAGATTCTGGTTATGTGTCATTGGGTCTGGATATTATACACAACACATAGATGCTATTTTCATTTCTCAGCAATAGAGCCAGTTGTCTGACTAATTGATGCCAGGATAAGTGAACAAGCGCTTTCTTGAGGACCAGGTGACAGCCCCATGGGACATACAATATCTTACTCAAAATCTAAAGACAGAATTCTGGAGCACAGGTTCAATTAAATGTACAAATGAAACACTGCAGCGGCTTAGATGGCCCGATAAATACCTACTTACAATTCTAATACCTTCATATTTAGTTTAAAAGCATTGTTCCATCCATCTTATCCCTGGCCTATTGTCTCCTCCTGCTAAATACATGTGTTTTTTCTTTTTTTTTTTAAAGAGTACCTTTCAGCAGGATTTAGCGTTATAAAGTAAGGGAATGGCAATAATGGTGCTGTTATGCTGATTAAATTGATACCTGCGAAGAAGGAATCCAACCAGTGGTTGTTGATTAATCATCCTCTAAATTTTTCAAAAAGGAGGCAGGTCACTGAATAGTCAGTGACTTGTCAAAGAACCACACGAGAGGCAGAGGAGCAGAAGCAACCCCTAGTTTGGCCCCGATGCACAGAGATATCATTAGAAGAAAACTGATCAAACAAGAACCACAGTTCGGATTCCTTCACCAAAGGTATTAGTTTACTCAGCATAACGCCACCATGCCTTTACATTAGACCGGTTTCACATGTCCTGATATTTTGAGTACCGGAAAAACTGGTGTGGTAACCGTGTGCTGCATCAGTACCACACGGACGGCCGCCGAGGAAGAAGTGTTACAGTAAGTGCTGTTCCCCGGCGGCAGGTGGTGAAGACGGCTCTCATCATTCTCCCCTGCTCTGATCGGCGTGAGCAGAAGAGAATGATGAGAGTTATAATATGTCCAAATGATGACAGCAGGCGGGGGCTTTTGGGACAATTACTCCCATTATCTGACACATGCTGCCGCTAATAACAGTGACAGCAGGAGCAGATATTCGGGGTATTCCACAGCTGCCACCTGCGATCTAACGAAGTAAATGAATTAAAAAACCTGACGTGGGTTCCACCCTATTTTCTTAAACCAACCAGAAAAAACTTACAGCTGGGGGCTGCAACCCTCAGCTGTCAGCTTCTGCAATGTTGCTTATCAAGAATAGAGGGGTCCCCACGATGTTTTTTAAATTATTTAAATAAATAATTTAAAAAAACGGCGTGGGGTCCCCCCCCATTTTTGACAACCAGCCTTGCTAAAGCTTACAGCTGGGGGCTGGTATTCTCAGGCTGGTAAGGGGTCATTCATATAGCCTCCCCCCCAAGTCTAAAAACAGCAGCCCACAGATGCCCAGAAAAGGCGCATCTATTAGATGCGCCTATTTTGGCACTTTGCCCAGCTCTTCCCACTTGCCCTGTAGCGGTGGCAAGTGGGGTTAATATTTGTGGGATTGATGTCACCTCTAATGTCAGGTGACATCTATAAGACACCTATCCATTACTAATCCTATATTTGTAAGGTAAATAAAGACACAGCCAGAATAAAGTCTTTAAGTTGAAATAATGACACAGACTTTGAACTTTCTAACAAGTCTTGGACCTCACCACAGAGCTGGATTCACATCCACACAGCTTAATACTGCTGTATATTGTCCTAAAATATAACTTTTATTAGTATCCACTAAAAAAAAAATCACAAAGCTACTCTCAAAGTATAAAATTAAAAGGCATGTCTATATACTATGTTTATTAGGCCCTAACAATAAATAAATGAAGAGGTAGGGTCCCAGGGGACTGCAAATCCCTATTAATCCCTAATGTGTGGTTAAAAAAAGAAATGAAGAGCAGGAATCTATATATGTGTGCAGTGAGAGATGATAGCAGCCACTGTCCTCATATCAGCTCACAGTCAATTGCAAATTAAGCTTGGTGAAAATGCAGAATACAATACAGTGGGTATAACAAGTCTTCACATTCCTGTTGAATGCCAGGTTTTTGTAAATAGCCAGAGGAATCATTTCAAATGTCAGTGGTAATCTGTACACATCTATTGAGAAACCAACTAAAATCATTGATGGTGACAATAATAAAAATAAACTAAAATATGTGGTTACATTCATTGTGTTCAGAATTAGCCAATCAGATTTAAACCCACATTAAATAGTAATCCGTCCACACCAGCCATTATTTATAGTGATTCTGATTAACTCCATGTAAAGTTTTTGCTGTTGAAGTAGTATTTTCCAAACAATTTCTTATCCTCAGTTTACAGTAAAATCCATGGTCTGTAAACAGCTTACAACAGAGCAAAGGGATCTTATTGTTGGAAGTTATGTTTTCTGGTAACATTTTTCACATTTAAGATTTATTGGTTTTCCAAAAGAGAAAATCATACGTAACATACAGCCGCCATCCAGGGGCAGACGGTATGGTAAATACTTGTCATATCTTGAAAGTACATAAGCAAATTTGAAGAAAAAGAATGAAGAAGGGGGTATATGGGAAGAGGGAGGAGAGGGGGTGGGGGCAAGGGTAAGATGCTGGGAAATTTAGCAAACAAAAGACCAGGGGGACTCATTTGTACACTAAACAGCCTATGATACACTATATAAGTGTGAAGAAGGTCAGAAATAGTTTAGAAGCGGATAATAAGAGCAAGAAGAAGGGACTCTGAGACCAACCCTTCCAGCATTTTTCAGATGCACAAGAATGTTGCTCTGAATCCTTGGACGACCAAGAAGGCTCCAAAGGGTAAAAAACAAGGTAAAAAGTGAAATAAAAAAAAAAAAAGACCTAAAAAAATTGACTTTAATAATGTATTAAAAGTTCCCAAAAACCAAAATTGTAGAGAAAATTGGAGGGTCTAATCTGATGCTGATGAAGCATAGATAACTCCACAAGCAAAGTTGTTCAGACATATAGTTATACAGGCAAAAAATGGTCAGAATTCTATTGATCCACAAAATATGGAAAATGGGCTAGGGAGGATAGACAGTGCCTTCCCCTATCAATGTCCCTTCCTTACAGCGGAGGATGGCACCCTGGGAAACGATATATCCAAATTGATAAAGATCCTATGATACCTCTATTGGTTTTTCTAAAGAGTGAAGTCCCGAAGCATCCAACGCGCATTTCACAAGAACTGCTTCTTTGTTACCTTGTTTTTTGTGTACCTTTGGAGCCATGTGGGTATATATTGTGACTTTTTTGAAATAAATACTAATATTGACATAGGTGTCTTTTTTGGGAGGCTTACATGAACTACTACGTTCATTTGCCTTCCTAATTTATTCACCTTTTTTCATTTTTTTTCTATTTCTTACTGTTATATGGATAACTGTTGTTTGTAGTAGGTACACCCTTTTTGGGGTCATATATTATCTACCTAGCAAGGTATTTTTTGTCAGTGAAACATCCCCCTTTTTTTCTTTTACCTGTGGTGTCCCATTCCTCTTTCTGTCTTTAATTGTATTTAATTGTTTATTAAATATTAATAATGCCAATCCTAATGTGATTTTATTGGGTTGCATTTTCACTAATTTTGGTGTTTCAGAAACCTACTGGGCAAAACTATGATGTATAATGATGATGAATGACAAGCTACCCATCAGCGCAAGGGTAGGTTCACACAACTTCTTAAAAAATTGGTCCGATTTGAATCCAGAAAAGGCGGATGATTGTAATCCGTGTGTTAGTCTGTATGCAAACCAAATGCATTCCAATTGTGCAATTTTGTAATCATATGCCATCCATATGCAATTCGGTTTTTTTGTCTGTTTTTTTTTTTTCACTTTCCTATGAAATTAAGGACCCCATCTAATTTACTGGGTTACTGCAAAGTGATTACTGATTGTTGGGTCTGCTGTATTGAGCAAGCAATCAATATGGCTATTTTCTCCTTCACCCCTGCTGAGTGGATCCTTCTGCCTCAGGTGGTGTCAAGGCGATTTGGAGAGAGGTTTAGAGTAGAGTTTAGAGTGACCCAGGAGTAACGGAAGGAGTCAATGACTGGACTTTGCAAATCTCAGCCTTCAATTCCGAGGACACCATAGAAAATACTATACGCTGAGGAAAAATGGAGGAAGGATGTTCTGGAGGAGAAACTGAGTCAAAGCTGCGTGACAAATGGTCAGCCCTAACATTCTTAGACACCGACCTGAACATGATGGAAAAATTGAATCTAGGAAAAAATAAGGACCATCTGGCCTGTCTTGGGGTTAAATGTTTAGCAGATTCAATATAAGCTAAATTGTTATGATCCGACACAACCTTGACAAAAAGAATAGCTCTCTCCAAAAAATGCCTCCATTTTTCAAAAGCCAACTTGACTGAGAGCAGCTCGCAATTTCCAACATCATAATTTCTCTCAGCAGACGAAAGTTTCCTAGAAAAAAATGCACATGGCCATAAGTTAGTCGGAGTTTTGGGACCTTGAGACAGACCAGCCCCCATCCCAAACTCTGATGCATCCACCTCTATGATAAACGGTTTTTGAAGATCGAGTGGAATCAAAATCGGAGCAGACATGAAGCACTCTCAGTTTATTAAAGGCCCCAATGGCATCTGACTATCAAGCCTTAAGTTCTGCCCCCTTACACGCAAGATCGGTAAGAGGTTTAACAATCTGCAAAAAAAAAACCCTATTACATTTTCTATAGTAATTGGTGAATCCTAAAAAATGCTGGAGTGCTTTTAAGATCACGAGGTTGAACCAAATGAATTATAGCCTGCACCTTCACAAGATCTATCTTAAACCCTTCAGCAGATACGATGAACCCTAGAAATTATATACACTTTTCTAATTTGGCAAACTTAGCATTTTCCCTGAGTCTTTATAAAATATAACGAACATGATCATAGTGTGAACTCCGGTCCGACAGAAAAAAAAAAAATTAGAATGTCATAAAGGTATACCACAATAAACCTTCCAATAATATTAGACAAAATATCATTCATAAAGTTGGTTGAACCAAAAGGCAAGACCAGATTCTCAAATAGACATTAAAAGCGCTGTCTTCCACCCATCACCGCTGTGTTCTGCTTTACGGCCGGCGCTGACAGTCAGTGCGGGAAGCTGACGGCGGGGGACGTGACAGACATCAGAATGTGAGTATGTACTGTTTTTTTTTTTTTTTAACTTTTACAATGGTAACCAGGGTAAATATCGGGTTACTAAGCGCGGCCCTGCACTTAGTAACCCGATGTTTACCCTTGTTACAAGTGAACACATCGCTGGATCGACGTCACACACACCGATCCAGCGATGACAGCAGGTGATCAGCGACCAAAAAAAGGTCCTGATCATTCCCATCGACCAACGATCTCCCAGCAGGGGCCTGATCGTTGGTCGCTGTCACACATAACGAGATCGTTAGCGGGATCGTTGCTACGTCACCAAAAATCGTGACGTTGCAACGATATCATTAACAAAATCGTTATGTGTGAAGGTACCTTTAGGCATTTCCCGACGGCTTTTTTGATTGAGCAGTCCTTGAGATAATGCCCAGCGCGACCACAGTAGAGGCAGGCAGAAGAAAATAGAAAGTTAACCGCAGCACTCTATAAGGACTTCCAGGAACCAGGTCATCCTACCCACACAGATGCAACGTCCCAATCTCCAAGGAGATCGCTTGGATAAATTAATCATTAGTAGAATAGAAGGACAGCATCCAAACTTGAGTGAAGTAAAAAATCTTTTTATTCTGCCAAATACAGTGCAACACTTCGACAATACCAGTCTTTATCAAGCTTGATAAAGACTGGTATTGTCGAAATGTTGCAGCGTATTTGGAAGAATACAAAGATATTTTATTTCACTCAAGTTTGGATGCTGTCCTTCTATTCTACTGATCACAGTAGAGGCAGAGTCTGAAATCACACCGACGTTTCCTCTCCACGGTCAGAGGGCTGGCTGCTCCAACCTCAGCTGGGTCCATCTGAGGTAGTGTTGGCGCTGTGTGGTGGCCATTGTTGCTTTGCCTGTGGATTGATGTGGCCTGGAATCATGAGGACTGAGCCTTGCAGCATGGGTACTGTGAGGCACCTGGTCACCTGTCCTGATGGTGCACTATTGCTGTGGTGTTGTTTGGTGCATTAATATGACTAATTCTGAACTCAAAGAATGTAACCACATTATTTTAGTTTTGTTATTTTTATTTTCACCCTCAAAAGTATTTCAGTTGGTTTCTTAATGGATTTGCTCAGATTACAACAGACATTAAACCCTTTCTGTCCTCGGACGGAATAGTACATCCGAGGGCAGAAACCCCGCCTTGATGCGGGCTCCGGCGGTGCGCTGATCCACCCGATGCTATTAACTAGTTAAATGCCACTGTCAAACTCTGACAGCGGCAATTAACTAGCGCTTCTGGCCGTCACGTGATCGGGGGTCATGACAACCAGAGGTCTCCTGAAGACTGCTATGGTTGTTGATGCCAGATTGCTGTACACGCCACCCTGTGGTCGGTAATTCAGCTACATAGGAGCAATCTGATCATCGATCCTTTGTAGCAGAGCCAATCAAGCTATGCCAGCTTTTTGCCTCCCATGGAGGCTATTGAAGCATGGCAAAAGTAAAAAATAATGTTTTAAAAAATATGAAAAAAATAAAAAAATATAAAAATTTAAATCACCCCCCCCCCCCTTTTGCCCCATTCAAAATAAAACAACAAAAAATCAAACATACACATATTTGGTATCGCCGAGTTCAGAATCACCCAATCTATCAATAAAAAAAGGATTAACCTGACTGCTAAACAGCGTAGCGAGAAAAAAAATTCAAAACGCCAGAATTACATTTTTTGGGTCGCTGCGACATTGCATTAAAATGCAATATCGGGCGATCAAAAGACCATATCTGCACCAAAAAGACCAAATTCTGCACCTGAATTAAAAACGTCAGCTTGGCATGCAAAAAATAAGCCCTCACCTGACCCCAGATCACAAAAAATGGAGACGCTACGGGTAACGAAAATTTGCGCTTTTTTGTTTTAAGCAAAGTTTTAAATTTTGTTTTACCACTTAGATAAAAAAGAATCTAGACATGTTTGGTGTCTATGAACTCATAATGACCTGGAGAATCATAATGGCAGGTCAGTTTTAGCATTTAGTGAACCTAGCAGAAAAGCCAAACAAAAAACAAGTGTGGGATGGCACTTTTTTTGCAATTTCACCGAACTTGGAATTTTTTTTCCCATTTTCTAGAACACAACATGCTAATACCAATGATGTTGTTCAAAAGTACAACTCATCCCACAAAAAATAAGCCCTCACATGGCCATATTGACGAAAAAATTTAAAAGGTATGGCTCTGGGAAGAAGGCGACCGAAAAATGAAAACGCAAAACCAAAAGCTGGGGTCATTAAGGGGTTAAAGGTGGAAAAACACCTGAAATTATTCTTCTGGCAATTTTTTTTCTAAACCTGGCATTTTAACAGGCGTGTGAAGACTTGTTAAATCCACAATCCTGTATCTTGCATTTTCACCAAACTTAATTTGCAATTGACTGGCAAGAAGCAACTAACTGCTATGATCTCTCACTGCATACAGATATACAGTGTGTCACTAACGTCATGGTGCACTTTTGACCAGTCACTGAAAAGCAACCAAAAACAATAGAAATGTGAAATCTGCTCCAAATAAAAGAAAAACTCTCCCAATTTCATACTTATTCAGTGCAGTTTGATGTGGGCTCCATTTGTTACCCTACACACATCCAAACGATAGTGAAGTTCTTGCCACACACGGGTAAGAACGTCCGGTGTAACAGAGTGAATAACGTCTGTGATTCTCTGTTTTAAGTGATTAATGTCGTTGATGCACACATGTTGCTTCACATAACCCCAAAAGTAAAAGTCTAAGGCTGCCATCACACTAGCAGTATTTGGTCAGTATTTTACATCAGTATTTGTAAGCCAAAACCAGGAGTGGAACAATTAGAGGACAAGTATAATAGAAACATCTGCACCACTTCTGCATTATCACCCACTCCTGGTTTTGGCTTACAAATACTGATGTAAAATACTGACCAAATACTGCTAGTGTGACGGCAGCCTAAGGGTGTCAGATCCGTGGATCCTGATGGCCATGGCTTGCAGAACCCCTGCCTATCCACTGCTGGGGGAATGTTTTATCCAGAAACTCACAAACAACGGTGGCATAGTGTGGAGGAGCGCCGACTGTTTAAAGATGACACCTTCTTGAAATTGTGGCACTGCATACAATTCCAACGTGTCAAGACAAGTATTTGCCGTCACAGACCACTCTGTGAAAAAAAATGGGCCTATCACCTTATCATGCATCGGGCCACACCACAAGATCACTTTAGGGGTTTTACGTTCATACTCAACGTAGGCATGAGGATGTTCAGCAGCCCATGTTCGGACGTTATGGCGATGAACATGTCCACAGATATGGAAGGTCGCCTCATCGCTAAACACAATCTTCTGCAAAAATCTTGCATCATTGTCAATCTCATGAAGCATATCTGTAGCAAACGCGCATCGTTTGGGTCTATCCACCGGTTTGATAGCGTGCAACGGCCACAATTTGTACCCTGTAAAACAGAGACGTTTCTTTAATCCCTTAATCCCATATGACGTACTATCCCGTCGAGGTGACCTGGGACTTAATTCACAGTGACGGGAAAGTACGTTATATGCGATCGGCCGCGCTCACGGGTGAGCGCGGCCGATCGCGGCCGGGTGTCAGCTGACTATCACAGCTGACATCCGGCACTATGTGCCAGGAGCGGTCACGGATCGCCCCTGGCAGATCAACCCCCGGCACACTGCGATCAAACATGATCGCAGTGTTCCAGCGGCATAGGGAAGCATCGCGCAGGGAGGGGGCTCCCTGCGGGCTTCCCCGAGACCCTCGGAGCAACGCGATGTGATCGCGTTGCTCCGAGGGTCTCCTATCTTCATCTCCCTGCAGGCCCCGGATCTAAAATGGCTGCGGGGCTGCATCCGGGTCCTGCAGGGAGGTGGCTTACCAGCGCCTGCTCAGAGCAAGCACTGGTAAGCCTGCAGCCCTGCATGTCAGATCGCTGAACTGACACAGTGCTGTGCAAAGTGTCAGATCAGCGATCTGACCCTATAGCATGATCCCCCCCCCCCCTGGGGCAATGTTGTTAAGTAAAAAAAAAAATATTCACATGTGTAAAAAAAAACAAAACATTCCTAAATAAGGAAGAAAAAAAAAATATTGTTCCCATAAATACATTTCTTTATCTACAGTAATACAATAATAATAATAATAAAAAACAATAAAAGTACACATATTTAGTATCCCTGCGTCCGTAACGACCCCACCTATAAAACTGTCCCGCTAGTTAACCCCTTCAGTGAACGCGGTAAAAAAAATAAAAAAAAAGTCAAAAAACAACGCTTTATAAACATACCTCCGAACAAAAAGTGGAATAACCTCCGATCAAAAAGACAGATAAAAATAACCATGGTACCGCTGAAAACGTCATCTTGTCCCACAAAAAATGAGCCGCCATACAGCATCATCAGCGAAAAAATAAAAAAGTTATAGTCCTCAGAATAAAGCGATGCAAAAATAATTATTTTTTCTATAGAATAGTTTTCATCGTATAAAAGTGCCAAAACATAAAAAAATGATATAAATGAGGTATCGCTGTAATCTTACTGACCCGAACAATAAAACTGCTTTATCAATTCTACCAAACGTGGAACGGTATAAACGACCCCCCCCAAAAGAAATTCATGAATAGCTGGTTTTTGGTCATTCTGCCTCACAAAAATCGGAATAAAAAGCCATCAAAAAATGTCACGTGCCCGAAAATGTGACCAATAAAAACGTCAACTCGTCCCGCAAAAAACAAGACCTCACATGACTCTGTGGACCAAAATGTGGAAAAATTATAGCTCTCAAAATGTGGAGACGCAAAAAAACTATTTTTTGCAATAAAAAGCATCTTTTAGTCTGTAACGGCTGTCAATCATAAAAATCCGCTAAAAAAAACACTATAAAAGTAAATCAAACCCCCCTTCATCACCCCCTTAGTTAGGGAAAAATAATAAAATTAAAAAAATTTATTTATTTCCATTTTCCCATTAGGGTTAGGGCTAGGGTTAGGATTAGGGCTAGGGTTAAGGATAGGGTTAGGGCTAGGGTTGGGGCTAGGGTTAGGGGTTAGGGTTTCAGTTAGAATTGGGGGTTTCCACTGTTTAGGCACATCAGGGGCTCTCCAAACGCGACATGGCGTCTGATCTCAATTCCAGCCAATTCTGCGTTGAAAAAGTAAAACGGTGCTCCTTCCCTTCCGAGCTCTCCTGTGCGCCCAAACAGGGGTTTACCCCAACATATGGGGTATCAGCGTACTCAGGACAAATTGGACAACAACTTTTGGGATCCAAATTCATTTGTTACCCTTGGGAAAATAAAAATTTGGGGGGCTAAAAAACCATTTTTGTGGGAAAAAAATGATTTTTTATTTTCACGGCTCTGCGTTATAAACTGTAGTGAAACACTTGGGGGTTCAAAGTTCTCACAACACATCTAGATAAGTTCCTTTGGGGGTCTAGTTTCCAATATTGGGTCACTTATGGGGGGTTTCTACTGCTTAGTTACATCAGGGGCTCTGCAAATGCAACATGACGCCTGCCGACCAATCCATCTAAGTCTGCATTCCAAATGACGCTCCTTCCCTTCCGAGCTTCGCCATGCGCCCAAACGGTGGTTCCCCCCACATATGGGGTATCAGCGTACTCAGGACAAATTGGACAACTTTTGGGGTCCAATTTCTCCTGTTACCCTTGGGAAAATACAAAACTGAGGGCTAAAAATTAATTTTTGTGGAAAAAAAATTTTTTTTTATTTTAACGGCTCTGCGTTACAAACTGTAGGGAAACACTTGGGGGTTCAAAGTTCTCACAACACATCTAGATAAGTTCCTTGGGGGGGTCTAGTTTCTAATATGGGGTCATTTGTGGAGGGTTTCTACTGTTTAGGTACATTAGGGGTTCTGCAAATGCAATGTGACGCCTGCAGACCAATCCATCTAAGTCTGCATTCCAAATGACGCTCCTTCCTTTCCGAGCTCTGCCATGCGCCCAAACGATGGTCCCCCCCCACATATTTTGGGGGGTTTCAATGTTTAGGCACATCAGTGGCTCTCCAAACGCAACATGGCGTCCCATCTCAATTCCTGTCAATTTTGCATTGAAAAGTCAAACGGCGCTCCTTCCCTTCCAAGCTCTGCCATGCGCCCAAACAGTGGTTTACCCCCACATTTGGGGTATCAGCGTACTCAGGACAAATTGCACAACAACTTTTGGGGTCCAATTTCTTCTCTTACCCTTGGGAAAATAAAAAATTGGGGGCGAAAAGATCATTTTTGTGAAAAATATGATTTTTTATTTTTACGGCTCTGCGTTATAAACTTCTGTGAAGCACTTGGTGGGTCAAAGTGCTCACCACACATCTAGATAAGTTCCTTCGGGGGTCTACTTTCCCAAATGGTGTCACTTGTGGGGGGTTTCAATGTTTAGGCGTCCCATCTCAATTCAAGTCAATTTTGCATTGAAAAGTCAAATAGCGCTCCTTCCCTTCCGAGCTCTGCCATGCGCCCAAACAGTGGTTTACCCACACATATGGAGTATCGGCGTACTCAGGACAAATTTTATAACAACTTTTGGGGTCCATTTTCTCCTGTTACCCTTGGTAAAATAAATCAAATTGGAACTGAAGTAAATTATGTGTGAAAAAAAGTTAAATGTTCATTTTTATTTAAACATTCCAAAAATTCCTGTGAAACACCTGAAGGGTTAATAAACTTCTTGAATGTGGTTTTGAGCAACTTGAGGGGTGCAGTTTTTAGAATGCTGTCACACTTGGTTATTTTCTATCATATAGACCCCTCAAAATGACTTCAAATAAGATGTGGTCCCTAAAAAAAAAATGGTGTTGTAAAAATGAGAAATTGCTGGTCAATTTTTAACCCTTATAACTCCCTAACAAAAAAAAATGTTGGTTCCAAAATTGTGCTGATGTAAAGTAGACATGTGGGAAATGTTACTTATTAAGTATTTTGTGTGACATATCTCTGTGATTTAAGGGCATAAAAATTCAAAGTTGGAAAATTGCGAAATTTTCAAAATTTTTGCCAAATTTCCCTTTTTTTCACAAACGCAAATCTTATCAAAGAAATTTTACCACTATCATGAAGTACAATATGTCACGAGAAAATAATGTCAGAATCATCAGGATCCGTTGAAGCGTTCCAGAGTTATAACCTCATAAAGGGACAGTGGTCAAAATTGTACGGTCATTAACGTGCAAACCACCCTTGGGGCTTAAGGGGTTAACACCTTATGAATTGTAGTCTTGCTTCGGTGTAATTGTTGAGCACACGCATGCACAGATTTTTTAGGGCTCCTTAGGTAGCTATCCCGTATAGCCTCTACAGACTCGTCACTGACTGATGGCCTACCAGAGCTGTGTTTCTCCACCAAACTGCCGGTTTCCTTCAACTGCTTATCCCACCGAGTAATGTTAGTCCTATGTGGTGGCGCTTTGTTATAAACCCGCCGATATTTACGTAATACTTTGGTCACAGATTCGAATTTATTAAGCCACAGAACACACTGAACTTTCCTCTGTACTGTCCACATCTCGACTGGCATAGAAAACCACACAACTGGCATAAGCTTGTGGTTGCATGATGTCACAGACCTGGCAGTGTATTAATCAGAGTTCAGTTTATCAGGGGTTAATCGGACTGGGGGCTCAGCAACAGCTTAAATGAGTTTGTGTTGTTTGATTGGTTCTTGTTATCTCTCCTCATGAACAGGTCTGATATGATTGGGCCAGAGAAAGGGCGCCAAAATGTAAACTATAAATAGATCCTGTGACTGGTCAAAAGTGCACCGTGACTTTACGAACACACTGTAGATTACTGCTTTTCAATCATTCTTTTACCACACAAAGAAGTAGCGCCATCAGCATGGAGGACAATATACAGCAAGAGTTAACTGTGTGGATGTAAATCCAGTTCTGAGGTGAGGTTGAAGACTTGTTAAAAAGCTCAGCACAATCTTTCTGTGTCTCATCTGCTTGTTTCCTCACCCTTTTCTTCTTCCCCTCTGCATAGAGTATAATAGACTAGGTACCTAACACTTCACTGTACTGGCAATCCACTTTGTATGAAAAAGATGGAGCTCAGCTGTTTATTTCTTCAAAGTGGATGGTGTGTACAAAAGGATGGAGGAGGGAAAAAAGTTGCTTATTATTGGAGAAGGAAGCGGATTATAAAGTTTGTTATATTGTACTATTGATTTCTGTAATTTTCTTAAAAGTACAATTTAAGATTCACAATAAAATAGTGGCATTCCATATGATATATGATTAAAACATATCAGTGCATATATGTATATACATAAGTGTTTGTAACAGTGAAAATTGCAGTTTTAATTACAGCTTACATAATGAGTACAACATATCCGTAATTGGTACTTCTTTTTTATCTACCGTGTGTGTATATATATATATATATATATATATATATATATATATATATATATATATATATATATATATATATATATATATATATATATATATATACACACATACATACATACATACACACACTGTGTGCAGAATTATTAGGCAAGTTGATACTTTTTATACATGTTGTCCTACTCCAAGCTGTTCAGGCTTGAGACCCAACTACCAATTAAGTAAATCAGGTGATGTGCATCTCTGTAATGAGGAGGGGTGTTGTCTAATGACATGAAAACCCTATATAAGGTGTGCTTAATTATTAGGCAACTTCCTTTCCTTTGGCAAAATGGGTCAGAAGAGAGATTTGACGGACTCTGAAAAGTCCAAAATTGTGAGATGTCTTGCAGCGGGATGCAGCAGTCTTGAAATTGCCAAACTTTTGAAGCGTGATCACCGAACAATCAAGCGTTTCATGGCAAATAGCCAACAGGGTCGCAAGAAGCGTGTTGGGCAAAAAAGGTGCAAAATAACTGCCCATGAATTGAGGAAAATCAAGCGTGAAGCTGCCAAGATGCCATTTGCCACCAGTTTTGCCATATTTAAAGGGAGGGTGCCGTGATTTTAGTTTTTGTATTAATAATTATTGATTATATAATCAATTATTTTCAATACAAAAGTAAATGTACCTCTTTCATACTTTTTTATTTATTCACTTTTACTTTCACCACTGGAGGCCGCCATTTTCATTAGTGTGGGTGTAAGTGTCTGGGCACGACACTTGCACATCTCACTTACGGCAGCCATGTACATAGGAAACTGCAGTCGGGCCCCGACCGCATCTCTTTCATTGAGGCCGCTCCTCCTGCCTCTCAGCTGTGACTTGGCCACGCCCACTGAGCTGCCGCATCACAGCTGTGAGAGGAGATCATGGCCATTTTGTTTTTCCCTCTGCCATCGCACACACAGCTCAGTGCGTGCGATGGCAGAAGCTGCTGCTGGGAAGCGAGGGTCCGAGGTGAGTATCTGCAGCAAGGAGCTGTGATTGCAGCCTGTACTTAGTATTACAGTACAGGCTGCAATCACTGCTCACTGCCGACCTGTTCAGAGCAGAGCAGGGAGATCGTCACACTGCTCTGCCCTGAACATGACTCAGCATTTCCTGAGAGAGGATGGAAGGTAAGTACAGGGTTTTTATTTTCTTATGCATCTACCACTGCTACCAGCCCCTATATATCACCTAGCACTGCCTGCCCCTATATACCACTGCCTGCCTGCCTCTGTATACCACTGCCTGCCTGCCTCTGTATAGCATTGCCTGCCTGCCTCTGTATACCACTGCCTGCCTGCCTCTGTATACCACTGCCTGCCTGCCTCTGTATACCCCTGCCTGCCTGCCTCTGTATACCACTGCCTGCCTGCCTCTGTATACCACTGCCTGCCTCTGTATACCCCTGCCTGCCTGCCTCTGTATACCCCTGCCTGCCTGCCTCTGTATACCACTGCCTGCCTGCCTCTGTATACCACTGCCTGCCTGCCTCTGTATACCACTGCTGCCTGCCTCTGTATACCCCTGCCTGCCTGCCTCTGTATACCCCTGCCTCTGTATACCATTGCCTGCCTGCCTCTGTATACCACTGCCTGCCTGCCTCTGTATACCCCTGCCTGCCTCTGTATACCCCTGCCTGCCTGCCTCTGTATACCACTGCCTGCCTGCCTCTTTATACCACTGCCTGCCTCTGTATACCCCTGCCTGCCTGCCTCTGTATACCCCTGCCTGCCTGCCTCTGTATACCCCTGCCTGCCTGCCTCTGTATACCCCTGCCTGCCTGCCTCTGTATACCCCTGCCTGCCTGCCTCTGTATACCACTGCCTGCCTCTGTATACCACTGCCTGCCTGCCTCTGTATACCCCTGCCTGCCTGCCTCTGTATACCACTGCCTGCCTGCCTCTGTATACCACTGCCTGCCTGCCTCTGTATACCACTGCTGCCTGCCTCTGTATACCCCTGCCTGCCTGCCTCTGTATACCCCTGCCTGCCTGCCTCTGTATACCCCTGCCTGCCTCTGTATACCACTGCTGCCTGCCTCTGTATACCACTGCCTGCCTGCCTCTGTATACCCCTGCCTGCCTCTGTATACCACTGCCTGCCTCTGTATACCACTGCCTGCCTCTGTATACCACTGCCTGCCTCTGTATACCACTGCCTGCCTGCCTCTGTATACCACTGCCTGCCTGCCTCTGTATACCACTGCTGCCTGCCTCTGTATACCACTGCCTGCCTCTGTATACCACTGCCTGCCTGCCTCTGTATACCACTGCTACCTCTGTCCTGTGTAGCTAATCTAGTCCTGGGTAGCTAATCCTGTCCCGTGTACTGTGTCCTCAGCAGTCAGTATCACACAGGACAGGATTAGATACACGGCTCAGCAGTCGGTATCACACAGGACAGGATTAGATACACGGCTCAGCAGTTGGTATCACACAGGACAGGATTAGATACATGGTTCAGCTGTCGGTATCACACAGGCCAGGATTAGATACACGGCTCAGCAGTCAGTATCTAATCCTCTCCTATGCACTCTCCCCCCTGCGTGTCTTTTCCCATTGTGGTTTATTATTTTTGTTGTGGGAGATGTGGGAGTCGAGGATTATGCGTTCGGTATGGTTTAAAAAAGATTAATAAAGGACTTTATTCTGGCCGAGTCTTTATTTACAATACAACTATAGGATTAGTAATGGATGGGTGCCTTATAGACGCCTCTCCATTACTAAGCCGTGGGCTTGATGTCACCGGACAATATGAAGGTGACATTAACCCCACAAATATGAACCCCACTTGCTACCGCTACAGGGCAAGTGGAAATTGCCAGGCAATGCGCCAGAAAAGGCGCATGTAAAAGGCAGCTGAGAGCTGATGTTTTTAGCCTGGGGGGGACAGTATCCATGGCCCCTTCCTAGGCTATTAATGTAAGCCCGCAGCTGTCTGCATAATATTTCATGGTTATTAATTATAGGGGGCCCCACGTCTTTTTTGGGGGGCTGTCCCCCATTTTAATAGCAAGTAAAGGCTATAAGTATACAGTTGCGAGCGTATGAGTGAGCACACCCTCCCACCCACAGACCAGTACACTGCTCTTCTGAAATACTGTGCTCCTGTCACCCTGCTCCTTCCACCATACGTCTCTCACCTCCCTAGAGCAGCACAATACCATATGGATCACGTATAATGCCGATATATATATATATATATATATAATCACATATACTCCCATAAAGACCACACATTATGCCGGGATATTATAATATATATATAATATCGCACATTATGCCACCAAGTATTGTGTGATCTATGTGACGGTATTATATGTGATCTATATGGCAATATTATGTTTGATCAGTGTTGTGGAATGATGTAAAAACTATATGACGGTGGTATATGAGAACTATATTGTGGGATTATGTGTGATCTATGTGGAAGTACTAGGTGAGAATTATATGGCGGTATTATGTGTGATCTATATGGTGGTATGTGAGAACTGTATGACAGTATTGTGTGATCTATTTGATAGTATTGTGTGTGATGTATATGGCGGTATTATGTGTGATCTATATAGCGGTATTATGTGAGAACATTATGGCAGTATTATCTTCAGAAAGTGGACCCATTCTACGGTGGTTCTGGCTGAGCACCTGCACGCGGGTCTGGGGTAATAGAGGGGGCAGCATGACCTCCAGTTAGGTGCAGTCAGGGCTGGTGAGGCAGCTGAAGAGAGGGGTCTCATTTTTATCATTAGGCCGGAGACACACTGGTGCGAGAGACGGCCGAGTCTCGCTGGTTAAAAGCAAGCTGTGGCACCTGCACTCCGGAGCGGAGCGTGCGGCTCCATAGCAATACATGGAGCTGCACGCTCAGCTCCGGAATGCAGGTGCCACAGCTTGCTTTTAACCAGCGAGACTCGGCCGTCTCTCGCACCAGTGTGTCTCCGGCCTAACTCTATGGCTACATTTCCCCCAGCGTCACCCCGGACTGCTCCTGTCGTCTCACTTTCACACATCGCCAGGACAGGATGGAGAAGACAGGATGTGAGGAGGGGATTGGGGTCTTTGCATGCAGAGTCTGGATCAGAACAGGCCATCAATCTGCAGAAATGTTTCCTGGATTTCTGTAGAGCAGACGGCCCATCCATGTGTATAAAAGACAGCGCTCTATGTACAATCCCTGGCTGCTCCGCGCACTGAACTGGGTGCCCCCCATAGACCAGCACACTGCTCTCCTGAAATACTCTGTGCTGCTGTCACCCTGCTCCCTCCACCACATATCTCCCAGAATCCTTGCTGCCTGCCATCCTCGGTGACTGTCTACTTGTCAGTACAAGGCTGCCGTCACACATTCAGTATTTGGTCAGTATTTTACCTCAGTATTTGTAAGCCAAAACCTGGAGTGGGTGATAAATGCAGAAGTGGTGCATATGTTTCTATTATACTTTTCCTCTAATTGCTCACTCCTGGTTTT
This sequence comes from Ranitomeya variabilis, assembly GCF_051348905.1. NCBI lineage: Eukaryota > Metazoa > Chordata > Amphibia > Anura > Dendrobatidae > Ranitomeya > Ranitomeya variabilis. Next base: position 474,419,303 of record NC_135235.1, on the reverse strand, counting down.
GGCTTACACATACTGAGGTAAAATACTGACCAAATACTGCTCGTGTGACGGCAGCCTTACTCTGCAGTCACTGACAAAATGGCTGCTCACTGTGTTCCTGAATCCTCTCATCCCTTAGCAAACACATGGAGAGGAGTGACATCACACACGTCAACAGACTCCGCCCATAATTACTGCAGTGCAGTAATGTGAGCTAGTTGTACACTAGGTTTTTCTGAAATTTCAGCAGCTGCTCCCCCTAGTGTTTAAAAGTGGAAATTCCAAAACTTTTCAAATTATTTTTCATATTTTACTAAATTATAAACAAATGAAAATATTTTTTAAGAAAATTTAAACATTAATTCTTTACATTTTTACAATTGCTGTAAAAATTTTTTTTTTGATGGCACCTTCCCTTTAAGAGCTGCAACGTTACTGGAGTAACAAAAAGCACAAGGTGTGCAATACTCAGGGACATGGCCAAGGTAAGGAAGGCTGAAAAACGACCACCTTTGAACAAGAAACATAAGATAAAATGTCAAGACTGGGCCAAGAAATATCTTAAGACTGACTATTCAAAGGTTTTATGGACTGATGAAATGAGAGTGACTCTTGATGGGCCAGATGGATGGTCCAGAGGCTGGATCAGTAAAGGGCAGAGAGCTCCACTCCTACTCAGACACCAGCAAGGTGGAGGTGGGGTACTGGTATGGGCTGGTATCAAAGATGAACTTGTGGGACCGTTTCGGGTTGAGGATGGAGTGAAGCTCAACTCCCAGACCTACTGCCCGTTTCTGGAAGACAACTTCAAGCAGTGGTACAGGAAGAAGTCGGTATCGTTCAAGAAAAACATGATTTTCATGCAGGACAATGCTCCATCACATGCCTCCAACTACTCCACAGCGTGGCTGGCCAGTAAAGGTCTCAAAGAAAAAATAATGACATGGCCCCCTTGTTCACCTGATCTGAACCCCATAGAGAACCTATGGTCCCTCATAAAATGTGAGATCTCCCGGGAGGGAAAACAGTACACCTCTCGGAACAGTGTCTGGGAGGCTGTGGTGGCTGCTGAACGCAATGTTGATCGTAAACAGATCAAGCAACTGACAGAATCTATGGATGGAAGGCTGTTGAGTGTCATCATAAAGAAAGGTGGCGAACCGTATGAGGGTGGCTAAGGAGGAGGTAAACAAATTGCACTTACGCAGGGCAGAGAGGAAGAGAGCTTTCCAAAAAGAGGCCTTTTACGCGGAAGGAGAGAAGGTGGGTCATCTGTTGTCAGTGGTGACATCTGCACAGGGAGAGTCGACACACGTGTATGCCTTAGAATTAGAGAGGGGTAATATTGTAACACAGGGGGCCCAAATCTTGGAAGGTTTTAAGGGATTTTATAGCAGATTGTATACATCACAAACGGGGCACAGAAAGGGAGAAATTGATAGATTTCTAGAAGAGGCAAATTTACCTAGCCTAGAAGTTGAGGATAGGGACTGGTTAGATATGCCGCTTACGGTGGAAGAGCTGGAGAGTGCCTTGGGGTCCATGGCGGGGGGGAAGGCTCCGGGGGCCGATGGCATCCCTGTTGAGATCTATAGAACTTTTTCTGAGGAGCTGCTGCCTAGATTGCTGGGGGTATTTGAGGAGTCACTGGAGAGGGGAATATTGCCTACTTCCATGAGGGAGGCCATTGTTGTGGTCATTCCTAAACCCGAAAAAAAACCCACGGTTGCCGGAGTCATATAGACCGATATCACTCCTAACAACTGATGTTAAAATTTTGGCTAAGGCCCTGGCGAACAGACTGACCAGGGTGATAGAAAAAGTGGTTCATTCGGACCAATCGGGCTTTATGCCTAATAAATCTACTGCCATCAACTTGAGAAGGCTATTTCTTAATATGCAGATCCCGGCGGAGAATGCTGGTAGGAGGGTAGTGGTTTCCCTCGATGCACATAAGGCCTTCGATAGTATAGAATGGCAATACCTGTGGTCGGTGCTGAGTCGCTGTGGGTTTGGACCAGTTTTTATCTCGTGGGTGAGACTTTTATACTCCTCTCCAGTGGCTAAAATCAGGGTGAATAATGCAATTTCTGAAAGCTTTCAACTGTTTAGAGGTACGCGACAGGGGTGTCCGTTGTCCCCTTTGCTGTTTGCTCTGGCGGTGGAGCCTCTGGCAGCAGCTATTAGAAGGTCACAGACAGTAAAAAGGTTTGTATATGGGAAGAAGGAGGAAAAAATTGCTCTGTATGCCGACGACATCTTGCTTTTTCTAGAGGGGCCTGGGGAGCCTTTAAAAAATGTAATTTCAATAATTGAAGGATTCGGACAAATTTCAGGATTGGTTATCAACTGGGATAAATCAAGTGTTTTGCAGGTGGATAGAGAAGTTGATTGTACGAGAGAGGTGGAGGAAAGTACAAAATTAAGGGTGGTTTCACAATTTAAATATTTGGGGATTCAGGTGTCCCTCCCCTTGACAAGATTTGAGGAGCTTAATCTTGAGCCAATAATGGCCAAACTATGAGCCAAAGTTTCGGCTTGGAATAAGCTGCATTTGACAGTAGTGGGTAGAGTAAATCTCCTTAAGATGGTTGTGATGCCACAGGTTTTGTATATTTTGCATAATTCTCCGGTATGGATCCCACTGACTAGATTCCGTAGACTAAGAACATTATTTGGAGAGCTGGTATGGGGCGGGAGAAGTCCGAGAATTAGGCAGGAGATATTACAGAGACCGAAAGATGAGGGGGGACTTGCCCTGCCTAATCCCTGATTATATTTTTTGTCTGCGCAGAGTCAACATCTTAGGGGATGGGGGACAGGGCTTGAGAAAGGTCAAAGTCATAGCAGTCTGGAATACATTATTGGCGTTTGGCCCTTATCCCAAGGTCTAGAAGCAGGATTATTTAGGAAATCTGGAACTTGTCTTCACACCATAAATTTAATTCATAAGGTTTGGCAGACGCTTAAACGAATAGGGGGAGTTACGAAATTCACAGAGTTTTCACCTATTTGGGATAACCCTTCTTTTCAAGAATTCAATCATATGGAAGGAATGGGAGAGTGGAGGGAGAAAGGTATTTGGTTGATAGGTCAGTTGATTCATAACGGGAATCTTAAATCTTATGATATGCTACAGCAGAAATTTCAGTTACAAGGGTCAAAGGTTTATCAATATAGACGGGTTCAACACGCATTTCAGGCGCAAAAAAGGAGAGGACCTATAAAGATTCAGATAGATTTAATGCTAGATTTTATATTAAATAACAACAGTACGAAGGGGGCAATATCCGGAATATATGGTGATTTACTACATACCTTTCTAACAGATTACCCTATTAAGGCCAGAGAAAAATGGGAGGCCGAATTGGGGAAAATAGATGACGATAGGTGGGAATCTATATTGGAATACATACCCAGGCTGTCGATGAGTGAACCTGGGAGATTGTCGCAATTGTATGTGGTAAATAGGGCCTATAGGACACCTGATATGCTGTTTAAGGCCGTGTTGAGAGGTGATTCTGGGTGCTCTCAGACTCAGGCAGGTATACTGCACATGCTGTGGCTTTGTCCCAGACTGTTTGCATACTGGGTTGTGGTGCTGAACCAGATCGGGGTGATTTATGGGTGCTCGATTCCCAAGGATCCGGTTGTTTGTGTACTTGGGTACGTGGAGGAAATCATGACCGATGAAACTACTAAAATGGCAATTGCTAGATTACTATTCATTGCACGGAAGGTGATTGCAAGGTATTGGATTAGGGAGGAACCTCCTACTAGGCGAGAATTTGTTGCACAGGCGAATCATATTGTCCATCTTGAAAAAAGCATATATAATAAGAGGAATAGGATGTTTTTTTTTCCAAAGTTATGGCAGCCATGGCTAGATGGGAACGGCTGAGAGATTGTGGTAAAATGATGCTAATAGTGGAATATGTATGTGATATCTATTCCTTTTTTTTCAAATGTATTGTATGGTTGGAGTTGGTCTTCCAGAGGGGTGGGGAGGAGGTAGGGGGATGTTTCTTTTAAATCAAAAAACACACATGTACCCTGTTATTTGAATGGATGTAATTGTCTTTCTTATGCATAATAACAATAAAAATATTTGGTTCAAAAAAAATAAAGAAAGGTGGCTATATTGGTCACTAATTTTGGGGGAGTTTTGTTTTTGCATGTCAGAAATGTTTATTTCTAAATTTTGTGGTTATATTGGTTTATGTGGTGAAAATAAACAAGTGAGATGGGAATATATTTGGTTTTTATTAAGTTGCCTCATAATTATGCACAGTAATAGTTACCTGCACAAACAGATATCCTCCTAAGATAGCCAAATCTAAAAAAAACCCACTCCAACTTCCAAAAATATTAAGTTTTGATATTTATGAGTCTTTTGGGTTGACTGAGAACATAGTTGTTGATCAATAATAAAAATAACTAGATGGGTATTTCCTGAAGGAACTACAGATAGTGCTTTGGAATGGTGCCCGGGCTGCCCCTGCAAGACTTTCACACTTGGGTGCCCCTCAGGCGCTGGTTTGGTAGTTGTAGCCCCTCAGGGTTGAGGCTTGGTGGGCCGGGTCACTCTGGGTCCCATTTGGTGGGCCGGGTCACTCTGGGTCCCATTTGGTGGGCCGGGTCACTCTGGGTCCCATTTGGTGGGCCGGGTCACTCTGGGTCCCATTTGGTGGGCCGGGTCACTCTGGGTCCCATTTGGTGGGCCGGGTCACTCTGGGTCCCATTTGGTGGGCCGGGTCACTCTGGGTCCCATTTGGTGGGCCGGGTCACTCTGGGTCCCATTTGGTGGGCCGGGTCACTCTGGGTCCCATTTGGTGGGCCGGGTCACTCTGGGTCCCATTTGGTGGCCCGGGTCACTCTGGGTCCCATTTGGTGGGCCGGGTCACTCTGGGTCCCATTTGGTGGGCCGGGTCACTCTGGGTCCCATTTGGTGGCCCGGGTCACTCTGGGTCCCATTTGGTGGCCCGGGTCACTCTGGGTCCCATTTGGTGGCCCGGGTCACTCTGGGTCCCATTTGGTGGCCCGGGTCACTCTGGGCCCGATTTGGTGGCCCGGGTCACTCTGGGCCCGATTTGGTCAACCCGGGTCACTCTGGGCCCGATTTGGTGGCCCGGGTCACTCTGGGGCCGATTTGGTGGCCCGGGTCACTCTGGGCCCGATTTGGTGGCCCGGGTCACTCTGGGCCCGATTTGGTGGCCCGGGTCACTCTGGGGCCGATTTGGTGGCCCGGGTCACTCTGGGCCCGATTTGGTGGCCCGGGTCACTCTGGGCCCGATTTGGTGGCCCGGGTCACTCTGGGCCCGATTTGGTGGCCCGGGTCACTCTGGGCCCGATTTGGTGGCCCGGGTCACTCTGGGCCCGATTTGGTGGCCCGGGTCACTCTGGGCCCGATTTGGTGGCCCGGGTCACTCTGGGCCCGATTTGGTGGCCCGGGTCACTCTGGGCCCGATTTGGTGGCCCGGGTCACTCTGGGTCCGATTTGGTGGCCCGGGTCACTCTGGGTCCGATTTGGTGGCCCGGGTCACTCTGGGTCCGATTTGGTGGCCCGGGTCACTCTGGGTCCGATTTGGTGGCCCGGGTCACTCTGGGTCCGATTTGGTGGCCCGGGTCACTCTGGGTCCGATTTGGTGGCCCGGGTCACTCTGGGTCCGATTTGGTGGCCCGGGTCACTCTGGGTCCGATTTGGTGGCCCGGGTCACTCTGGGTCCGATTTGGTGGCCCGGGTCACTCTGGGTCCGATTTGGTGGCCCGGGTCACTCTGGGTCCGATTTGGTGGCCCGGGTCACTCTGGGTCCGATTTGGCGGGCCGGGTCACTCTGGGTCCGATTTGGCGGGCCGGGTCACTCTGGGTCCGATTTGGCGGGCCGGGTCACTCTGGGTCCGATTTGGCGGGGCGGCGCCACTCTGGGTCCGATTTGGCGGGCGGCGCCACTCTGGGTCCGATTTGGCGGGCGGCGCCACTCTGGGTCCGATTTGGCGGGCGGCGCCACTCTGGGTCCGATTTGGCGGGCGGCGCCACTCTGGGTCCGATTTGGCGGGCAGCGCCACTCTGGGTCCGATTTGGCGGGCGGCGCCACTCTGGGTCCGATTTGGCGGGCGGCGCCACTCTGGGTCCGATTTGGCGGGCGGCGCCACTCTGGGTCCGATTTGGCGGGCGGCGCCACTCTGGGTCCGATTTGGCGGGCGGCGCCACTCTGGGTCCGATTTGGCGGGCGGCGCCACTCTGGGTCCGATTTGGCGGGCGGCGCCACTCTGGGTCCGATTTGGCGGGCGGCGCCACTCTGGGTCCGATTTGGCGGGCGGCGCCACTCTGGGTCCGATTTGGCGGGCGGCGCCACTCTGGGTCCGATTTGGCGGGCGGCGCCACTCTGGGTCCGATTTGGCGGGCGGCGCCACTCTGGGTCCGATTTGGCGGGCGGCGCCACTCTGGGTCCGATTTGGCGGGCGGCGCCACTCTGGGTCCGATTTGGCGGGCGGCGCCACTCTGGGTCCGATTTGGCGGGCGGCGCCACTCTGGGTCCGATTTGGCGGGCGGCGCCACTCTGGGTCCGACTTGGCGGGCGGCGCCACTCTGGGTCCGATTTGGCGGGCGGCGCCACTCTGGGTCCGATTTGGCGGGCGGCGCCACTCTGGGTCAGATTTGGCGGGCGGCGCCACTCTGGGTCAGATTTGGCGGGCGGCGCCACTCTGGGTCAGATTTGGCGGGCGGCGCCACTCTGGGTCCGACTTGACGGGCGGCGCCACTCTGGGTCCGATTTGGTGGGCGGGGGCACTCTGGGTCCGATTTGGCAAGCGGGGGCACTCTCGTCCGATTTGGTGGGCTGGGTCCGATTTGGTGAGCGGGGCAATAATGATAAGACTACAGATAGTGCTTTGTAATTGTGCTGTACTGTCACTTTAAGAGCTGATATCTGACAAAACTTGTGACCTGGTGGGCTGGTAGAGTTTATAGGCGTTGGCATAGTAACTGGGTCTCACTGCGCATATCAATGAGGTAATCAGCCAGGTGGCAGTTATTTTTAGAAATTGCCTCAGAAATCAGGCCCATTATAAACGTATTGGAAAATTTCCCTATTGAAATGCATTGAGACACTTTTTTCAAACGCAAATTGCGCCAAAACTACAAATCCGATCGACACGAAAAATACTTAGCACACCTCTCAGGAACGCTGGCTTCGAAATGACACCTCACTGGAGTCTGTGAGTTTAGCGGTTCGGGCCGCATTACGTGCGGACTGAATAATAATAATAAGAACTAGATGGGTATTTCCTGAAGGAACTACAGATAGTGCTTTGGAATGGTGCCCGGGTTGCCCCAGCAAGACTTTCACACTTGGGTGCCCCTCAGGCGCTGGTTTGGTAGTTGTAGCCACTCTGGGTCCGGTTTGGTAGTTGTAGCCACTCTGGGTCCGATTTGGCGGGCGGCGCCACTCTGGGTCCGATTTGGCGGGCGGCGCCACTCTGGGTCCGATTTGGCGGGCGGCGCCACTCTGGGTCCGATTTGGCGGGCGGCGCCACTCTGGGTCCGATTTGGCGGGCGGCGCCACTCTGGGTCCGATTTGGCGGGCGGCGCCACTCTGGGTCCGATTTGGCGGGCGGCGCCACTCTGGGTCCGATTTGGCGGGCGGCGCCACTCTGGGTCCGATTTGGCGGGTGGCGCCACCCTGGGTCCGATTTGGCGGGCGGCGCCACCCTGGGTCCGATTTGGCGGGCGGCGCCACCCTGGGTCCGATTTGGCGGGCGGCGCCACTCCGGGTCCGATTTGGCGGGCGGCGCCACTCCGGGTCCGATTTGGCGGGCGGCGCCACTCCGGGTCCGATTTGGCGGGCGGCGCCACTCCGGGTCCGATTTGGCGGGCGGCGCCACTCCGGGTCCGATTTGGTGGGCTGGGTCCGATTTGGTGAGCGGGACAATAATTATAATAAGACTACAGATAGTGCTTTGGAATTGTGCTGTGCTATCACTTTAAGAGCTGATATTATCTGGCAAAACTGTGCTGGTGTGGTCATGTACAGTTCGCAGGCGTTGGCATAGTAACTGGGCCTGACTGCGCATATCAATGAGCTAATCAGCCAGGTGGCAGGTACATTTCAAATTGCCTCAGAAACCCGGCCATTATAACCTAAGGGGAAATTTCCCTATTGAAATGCATTACAATGAGGGGAAAAAAAATTTTCAAACGCAAATTGCGCCAAAACTACAAATCCGATCGACACGAAAAATACTTAGCACACCTCTTGGGGACGCTGGCTTCGAAATGACACCTCACTGGAGTCTGTGAGTGAAGTGGTTCGGGCCGCATTACGTGCGGACTGAATAATAATAATAAGAAGAAGTTATCCACGATGGAATAACAATATAGTGCTTTGTGCCAAAGCACTATAATAAGAAGTTTACCACGGTGGAATAACAGTATAGTGCTTTGTTCCAAAGCACTATAATCATCTAAAATACAACTTGCCTAATAATTCTGCACACAGTGTATATATGTGATGTAGTGACCCGTTACAGCTACGGGGCGCTGTAGGTGCTCCTCGGGTTGCGCATGGAGGCGTATCTGTGATTATGATGGTGAAAGTGACCGTCAGGATTGTAAATGGCCGGTATGTGTCGCAGAGGGAGTCTGCGCTGTAAGCCTGAAGTAAGGTTGTTCTGGGACCTGTAGTCCCACAAGTATTTGTATAATTTGTGAAGGAAGGCTTGCAGGGTTAGTCGGAGAGCTGGGCAAGTCTGGCTAACCACACAACACCACCCACCTATGGGAGTGGTTACAGGTACATAATGTGACCATGGTGTGGTCACGTGGTCTCTGTAGTGGAGAGTGTTTGGATCTGTATGGTCCGTGTGCAAGGTCCTGGAAGCCTATGTGTTGAGAGTGATATCTTCCTGAATAGCATATGGTGGGGCTTTGGCACTGAGTAGACTTGTGTGTTGGGAGATCCTGGGAGTAGGATCAGATCCCTGAATAGCGCACTGAAAGGTCTATGTGTTGGGTGATCCTGGGAGTAGGATTGGATCCCTGAAGGCCTACGTGTTGGACGGTCCCAAGTGGGGACGGACGTCCTGAACAGCACACGCAGTGGCCTATGTGTTATGATCCTAGTGGCAAGGATCGCAGGACGGACTAGCTAAGTAACTGAACAGACGACTAGCTCTGGGGAGGTGGTAACTAGATTGACCGCAACCTGATCCTATCCGCAAACAACTATAAGTAGCCGTGGAACGTTACCTGAAAATCCTAGACGTCTCTTCACGGCCTGAGAAACTGACTATTCCTGGAGGGAAAGAAAGTCCTCTCTTGCCTCAGTGGAATGACCCCAAAGATATAGAATAGCCCCCCACAAATATTAACGGTGAGTTAAGGGGAAAGCACAAACACAGAGATGAAATTAGATTTAGCAAATGAGGCCCGCTAATACTAGATAGCAGAAAATAGGAAGGGAACTGTGCGGTCAATAAAAAAACCCTATTCAAAATATCCATGCAGAGATTGCTCGAGCCCCCGCACCAACTAACGGTGCGGGGGAAGCAACTCCGTAACCCAGAGCCTACCAGCAACAAGAAATCACATATTAGCAAGCTGGACTAGACTCATCTTACACAGAAATCATATTGCAGGCAGATGAGCAAAAAATATTCAAACAGAACTTAGCTTATCCTGAAGAGGCAGAAAACGAGATAATCAGGAGTAATCAGAATAGCACTGAATACATTGACAGCCGGCAACAAGTGGAAGTGAAGCAGAGCTAAATAGGAACCTCCCTGGTGAATAACGAGGCAGCTGATCCAGCCAGACCCGCAGGATAATAAACCAAACCACCAGGGGGAGCCAAAAAACCAAAGTCACACAATACCATCTGTGACCACAAGAGGGAGCCTGAAAACGGAGTTCCAAACAGTAACCCCCCCTTGAGGAGGGGTCACCGAACCCTCATCAAAACCCCCAGGGCGATCAGGGTGAGCCACATGGAAGGCACGAACCAAATCGGCCGCATGAAAATCAGAGGCGACAACCCAGGAATTATCCTCCTGACCATAGCCTTTCCACTTAACCAAATACTGAAGCCTCCATCTAGAAATACGAGAATCCAAGATCTTCTCCACGTATTCCAATTCTCCCTCAACCAGCACAGGGGCAGGAGGCTCAACCGAAGGAACCACAGGCACCACATACCGCCGCAACAACGACCGATGGAACACATTATGAATAGCAAACGATGCCGGGAGGTCCAAACGAAATGACACAGGGTTAAGGACTTCCAAAATCTTATAAGGACCGATAAACCGAGGCTTAAACTTAGGAGAGGAGACCTTCATAGGAACAAAGCGAGAAGACAACCACACCAAGTCCCCAACGCGAAGTCGGGGACCCACACAACGACGGCGGTTGGCAAAGCGCTGAGCCTTCTCTTGTGACAGCTTCAAATTGTCCACCACATGATTCCAAATCTGATGCAACCTATCCACCACAACATCCACTCCAGGACAGTCCGAAGGCTCCACCTGACCCGAGGAAAAACGAGGATGAAACCCTGAATTACAAAAAAAAGGCGAAACCAAAGTAGCAGAACTAGCCCGATTATTAAGGGCAAACTCGGCCAATGGCAAAAAAGTCACCCAGTCGTCCTGATCAGCAGAAACAAAACATCTTAAATAGGTTTCCAAAGTCTGATTAGTGCGCTCGGTTTGGCCATTCGTCTGAGGATGGAAGGCCGACGAAAAAGACAAATTAATGCCCATCTTAGCACAAAAGGTCCGCCAAAATCTAGACACAAACTGGGATCCTCTTTCGGAAACAATATTTTCAGGGATCCCGTGCAAACGAACCACATTTTGAAAAAACAGAGGAACCAACTCGGAGGAGGAAGGCAACTTAGGCAAGGGCACCAAATGGACCATCTTAGAAAAACGATCACACACCACCCAAATGACAGACATTCTCTGAGAGACAGGGAGATCTGAAATAAAATCCTTGGAAATGTGCGTCCAAGGCCTCTTCGGGACAGGCAAAGGTAACAACAAGCCACTGGCACGAGAACAGCAAGGCTTAGCCCGAGCACAAATTCCACAAGACTGCACAAAGGAACGCACATCCCGCGACAAGGAAGGCCACCAGAAGGACCTAGCCACCAAATCTCTGGTACCAAAAATCCCAGGATGGCCTGCCAACGCCGAAGAATGAACCTCGGAAATAACTCTGCTGGTCCATCTATCCGGGACAAACAGTCTCTCCGGTGGACAACGGTCAGGTCTATCCGCCTGAAACTCCTGCAGCACTCGTCGCAAATCTGGGGAGATGGCAGACAAAATCACCCCTTCTCTGAGGATACCAGCTGGCTCTGAATCACCAGGAGAGTCAGGCACAAAACTCCTAGAAAGAGCATCAGCCTTCACATTCTTCGAACCAGGCAGGTATGAGACCACAAAATCAAAACGAGAGAAAAACAACGACCAACGAGCCTGTCTAGGATTCAGCCGCTTGGCCGACTCGAGATAAATCAAATTCTTGTGATCAGTCAAGACCACCACACGATGCTTAGCTACCCTCAAGCCAATGTTGCCACTCCTCAAATGCCCACTTCATAGCCAACAGCTCCCGATTACCAACATCATAATTCCGCTCGGCAGGCGAAAACTTTCTTGAAAAGAAAGCACATGGCTTCATCACAGAGCCATCAGAGCTTCTCTGCGACAAAACAGCCCCCGCTCCAATCTCAGAAGCATCAACCTCGACCTGGAAAGGAAGGGAGACGTCTAGCTGACATAAGACCGGAGCCGAAGAAAACCGGCGCTTCAGCTCCCGAAAGGCCTCCACAGCCGCAGGAGACCAATTAGTAACATCAGAACCCTTCTTGGTCAAATCCGTCAATGGCTTAACAACACCAGAAAAATTAGCGATAAAGCGACGGTAAAAATTAGCAAAACCCAAGAACTTCTGAAGACTCTTAACAGATGTAGGCTGAGTCCAGTCATGAATAGCCTGAACCTTGACTGGGTCCATCTCAATAGCAGAAGGAGAAAAAATGAAACCCAAAAAAGAAACCTTCTGGACTCCAAAAAGACATTTTGAGCCCTTCACAAATAAAGCATTGGCACGCAGGACCTGAAACACCATCCTGACCTGCTTAACATGGGACTCCCAATCATCCGAAAAAAACAGAATATCATCCAGATACACAATCATAAATTTATCCAGATATTCACGGAAGATGTCGTGCATAAAGGACTGAAAGACAGAAGGAGCGTTAGAAAGTCCAAAAGGCATCACCAAGTACTCAAAATGGCCTTCGGGCGTATTAAATGCAGTTTTCCATTCATCACCCTGCTTAATACGCACAAGGTTATACGCACCACGAAGATCTATCTTGGTGAACCAACTAGACCCCCTAATGCGAGCAAACAGATCAGATAACAATGGCAAAGGATACTGAAATTTGACCGTGATTTTGTTTAGAAGGCGATAATCAATACAAGGTCTCAGGGAACCATCCTTCTTAGCCACAAAAAAGAACCCCGCACCAAGAGGGGAGGAGGAGGGGCGAATAAGTCCTTTCTCCAAAGACTCCTTTATATAACTCCGCATAGCAGCATGCTCCGGCACTGACAAATTGAAAAGTCATCCCTTAGGAAACTTACTACCAGGAATCAAATTTATAGCACAATCACAATCCCTATGAGGAGGTAGAGAACTGAGTTTGGGCTCATCAAATACATCCTGGTAATCCGACAAAAACGCAGGGACCTCAGAAGGAGTGGATGAAGCAATAGACACCACAGGAGCGTCGCCATGAATTCCCTGACAACCCCAACTTGACACAGACATTGCTTTCCAATCCAGGACTGGATTATGAGTCTGCAACCATGGCAGGCCCAACACAACAACATCATGCAAATTATGCAATACAAGAAAGCGAATCACCTCCTGATGAACAGGAGTTATGCACATGGTCGCTTGTGTCCAGTACTGAGGTTTATTCGTAGCCAATGGTGTAGCATCATCAGTGGAATAGGGAATTTTAAAGGCTCCAAAACAAAACCACAGCGCCTGGCAAATGACAAATCCATCAGACTCAGGGCAGCACCTGAATCCACAAAAGCCATAACCGGGTAAGATGACAGGGAACAAATCAGGGTAACAGACAAAATAAACTTAGGCTGTAAAGTACCGATGGTGACAGATTTATCAATCTTTCTTGTGCGCTTAGAGCATGCTGAGATAACATGAGCTGAGTCACCACAATAAAAGCACAACCCATTTTGCCGTCTATAATTTTGCCGTTCACTTCTGGTCAGAATTCTATCACATTGCATAGACTCAGGTGTCTGTTCAGCAGACACCGCCAAATGATGCCCAGGTTTGCGCTCCCGCAAACGCCGATCAATCTGAATGGCCAGAGTCATTGACTCATTCAGACCTGCAGGCGTAGGGAACCCCACCATGACATTCTTAATGGCTTCAGAAAGACCTTTTCTGAAATTTGCAGCCAGGGCACACTCATTCCATTGAGTAAGCACCGACCATTTCCGAAATTTCTGGCAGTACACCTCTGCATCATCATCTTGCCCCTGAGAGAGGGCCAACAACGCTTTTTCAGCCTGGTTCTCAAGATTAGGTTCCTCATAGAGCAATCCAAGGGCCAGAAAAAATGCATCCACACTGAGCAATGCAGGATCCCCTGGAGCCAATGCGAAAGCCCAATCTTGAGGATCGCCACGCAAGAAAGAAATAATAATCTTACCTTGCTGAACAGAATCCCCAGAGGAACGAGGTTTCAAAGAAAGAAACAATTTGCAATTGTTCTTAAAATTCAGGAACCTAGATCTATCTCCAGAAAACAACTCCGGAATAGGTATTCTAGGCTCTGACATAGGACTGTGCACAACAAAATCCTGAATACTTTGTACCCTTGCAGCAAGATGATCTACACTGGAGGCTAAACTCTGGATGTCCATATCAGCAGCTGAACTCAGAGCCACACCAAGATTAAGAGGAGGAGAGAAGCCAGACACACAGCAGCTAGACACACGGCAGCAAAAAAAAAAAATTTCTCCAAGCTTCTTTTCTCCTGCTTCTGCCATGCAATTAACACTTTACTGGCCGGCTGTACTGTTATGATCCTAGTGGCAAGGATCGCAGGACAGACTAGCTAAGTAACTGAACAGACGACTAGCTCTGGGGAGGTGGTAACTAGATTGACCGCAACCTGATCCTATCCGCAAACAACTATAAGTAGCCGTGGAACGTTACCTGAAAATCCTAGACGTCTCTTCACGGCCTGAGAAACTGACTATTCCTGGAGGGAAAGAAAGTCCTCTCTTGCCTCAGTGGAATGACCCCAAAGATATAGAATAGCCCCCCACAAATATTAACGGTGAGTTAAGGGGAAAGCACAAACACAGAGATGAAATTAGATTTAGCAAATGAGGCCCGCTAATACTAGATAGCAAAAAATAGGAAGGGAACTGTGCGGTCAATAAAAAAACCCTATTCAAAATATCCACGCAGAGATTGCTCGAGCCCCCGCACCAACTAACGGTGCGGGGGAAGCAACTCCGTACCCCAGAGCCTACCAGCAACAAGAAATCACATATTAGCAAGCTGGACTAGACTCATCTTACACAGAAATCATATTGGAGGCAGATGAGCAAAAAATATTCAAACAGAACTTAGCTTATCCTGAAGAGGCAGAAAACGAGATAATCAGGAGTAATCAGAATAGCACTGAATACATTGACAGCCGGCAACAAGTGGAAGTGAAGCAGAGCTAAATAGGAACCTCCCTGGTGAATAACGAGGCAGCTGATCCAGCCAGACCCGCAGGATAATAAACCAAACCACCAGGGGGAGCCAAAAAAACAAAGTCACACAATACCATCTGTGACCACAAAAGGGAGCCTGAAAACAGAGTTCACAACACCTATGTGTTGGATGGTCCCAGGTGGGGATGGACGTCCTGAAGAGCGCATGGAGTGGCCATGTATGCAGAGTCTGTGATGGCACTGCATTGGGGGAGCTACAGCCTGTCTGAGGATCTGGACTCTCAGGTGGCCTGGTGACAAAGGCATTGTCTGGGCCGGTGATCCCAGTTCATCAGCTTCCCTGGGAGAAAGAGACCTGACAAGGAGTCAGCGTTTGGAGCAGGAGCTCCCATAAGGTACCTCCACAGACTGTTGGTGCTTATTGCGTTCCATGAACTAATGAACTGTGCAGCATGCGGTCACCCATGGCAACTGGACAAAGTAAGGTTCAGCATGTTTAGTGTCTGCGAGTTAAAGCCGTTCACTATGAAGTGCTGTGCACTATGTGTTAAGCCTGTGATATATAACATGACTTCAAGTGGTTCATGACGTGTAAATAAATCAAATAGACTGTTTTGATGTGAAAAACCATGCCCGTCTACGTTTATCCCATTGCCAAGCGAGTGTCCCCCAACACATGCAGTAAGCGCTATCTCACAATATATGTTATATACACACTGCTCAAAAAAATAAAGGGAACACTTAAACAATAGAATATAACCAAGTAAATCAAATTTCAGCAAAATCAGATTGTCCACTTAGGAAGCAACACTGTTTGACAATCAATTTCACATACTGTTGTGCAAATGGAATAGACAACAGATGGAAATTATTGGCAATTATCGAGACAAACTTAATAAAGGAGTGGTTCTGCAGGTGAGGACCACAGTCCACATCTCAGTACTAATGCTTTCTGGCTAATGTTTTGGTCACTTTTGAATGTTGGTTGTGCTTTCATACTCGTGGTAGCATGAGACGGACTCTACAACCCACACGAGTGGCTCAGGTAGTACAGCTCATCCAGGATGGCACATCAATGCAAGCTGTGGCAAGAAGGTTTCCTGTGTCTGACAGGGTAGTGTCCAGAGGCTGGAGGCGGAACCAGGAGACAGGCCAATACACCAGGAGATGTGGAGAGGGCCATAGGAGGGCAACAACCAAGCAGCAGGACTGCTACCTCAGCCTTTGTGCAAGGAGGAACAGGAGGAGCACTGCCAGAGCCTTGCAAAAGGACCTCCAGCAGGTCACAAATGTGCATGTGTCTGCACAAACGGTTAGAAACCGACTCAATGAGGATGGTCTGAGTGCCCGATGTCCACAGATGGGGGTTGTGCTCACAGCCCAACACCGTACCACAGAACACCAGGATTGGCAAATTCACCACTGGCGCCCTGTGCTCTTCACAGATGAAAGCAGGTTCACACTGATCACATGTAACAGACGTGAAAAAATATGGAGACGCCGTGGAGAGCGATCTGCTGCCTGCAACATCCTTCAGCATGACCGATTTGGCAGTGGGTCAGTAATGGTGTGGGGTGGCATTTGTTTGCAGGGCCCACAGGCTTCCATGTGCTTTGCAGAGGTAGCCTGACTACCATTAGGTACCAAAATGAGATCCTCAGACCCCTTGTGAGACCATATGCTGGTGCAGTTGGCCCTGGGTTCCTCCTAATGCAGAACAATGCCAGATCTCATATGGCTGGAGTGTGTCAGCAGTTCCTGCAAGATGAAGGCATTGAAGCTATTGACTGGCCCGCCCGTTCCCCAGACCTGAATCCGATTGAACACATCTGGGACATCATGTCTCATACCATCCACTAACGTTACACCACAGACTGTCCAGGAGTTGGCGGATGCTTTAGTCCAGGTCTGGCAGGAGATCCCTCAGGAGACCATCCGCCTCCTCATCAGTAGCATGTCCAGGCATTGTAGGGAGGTCATACAGGCACGTGGAGGCCACACACTACAGAGCATCATTTCCTTGTCTTGAGGCATTTCCACTGAAGTTGGATCAGCCTGTAACTTCATTTTCCACTTTGATTTTGAGAATTGTTCCAACTCCAGACCACCGTGGGATATTAGTTGTGATTTATGTTGATAATTTTTAGGTTTTATTCTTCTCAACACATTCCACTATGTAATGAATAAAGATTTACAACTGGAAATATTTCATTCAGTGATATCTAGGATGTGGGATTTTAGTGTTCCCTTTATTTTTTTGAGCAGTGTTTATACACGGTATATATATCTAAAGGTATGCGAGAGAGACAGTATGGTTTAAATTTCCGTACTAATGGACATTTTGGCATTAGGCGTGCTATTGTCATACTGTGGAAAAGAGCTGCTTACATGTGTGCCCAGGAGGAATACGTTTTGTGCTGGCCTGTATAGCCAGGGTACCTTCTGTCCCATAGCTCCGGTCCTTCCTGAATTACCACAATTAGCATTTCCACATTTATTGCCGGAGGCATAGTGCTGGAGGCATGTAGACATTAAGGCGCTCAGATTTTCTGCTCAAACTACTTGCAAATGGTGGAACTTCCTGTGCTGGCAAGGTTCAAGTTCCTCAGTCATTTTACATGTGATCTATAAAAATCGGTCGCTACATGGATGGTCCTAGTTTGATCCAATTTTTTTTATTCTCACACTAACACTTGAACAGGTGAGTCTCATCTGATTTTCAGAGTCAAATTGTGCATGCTACTTTTTTGTACTTTTTCAAATTTTTCCATACAATGAATCATTGAGAGAAAAACTGCTCATCTGCACTGCCTCATTGAATAATATTGCGACCTGATGTTTTTTGATGGATGACACTTGGACCGAAAATACAGTCGTGTGCACAAGGCCTAAGGTGGCACAAAAGAAGACCTCACACAATGTAGCATCCTCCGTCTGATTTGAATAACCTTTGCCTTCCTTGACAGACGTGATATATGTGGTGAACATGTATGATATCAGACTGGCAAATCCACAGAGAGCAGCTCCGGTATCTTGCATCCATATTGGCGTGCCGTGTATAGTCATATGGAAGAAGATAGGGTGAAAATTACATGGAATCTAGTGGTAGAAAATTGCTCAATCTTCTAAACAAAGTTTGACACCAAGTAATATCTTTAAAATGAAAGTTTTCTGCCCATAAAGAAACATTACACGTTTACTCTTGGCGAGATGTTCTGGCTTCCGCAGTGGGTTTTTTCACAGAAACAAAGTGGTTTTTATAATGAAAGGAGGAAGTGGCTCGGTGTAAATTGTGATCGAACGTGAAAGTGACTACACAGAAAAGCCATTGATGCGCTAGTAAACATGAGTAATAGCAGGGTTCACACGCTGAGCAGAATGCAGGGGAGTAACTACAGGGGTGAATAGGTTTCGGTAGCACCCACACCCTGGAGAGCCCTCTTTTTAAATTGTGGAAACCGATACAACAAATTACATGTGATAGGTGGGGTCAAGTTATATCTTCTACATTAAGTAGATTGCGCTCACCCACATGGTAACGTTATAGGCTTTGGTATGTTACATTGTGATTGCATTGCAACCTGATGGTTAATATGGGAGCGCAGCCATTAAGGTTACTATTAGTAGGGGCTTGTAGCGTTATTATGCCGATACATAGGCATCATCTTAACCTCTTAATAAAGCAGCCTATATGGGACGTTAGGACACACAATTATTGTTTTTTTTTTAATCTCTCATCTTGTTACTTGACATAGGATTATCTTTGGAATGTCTCAAAGATTCCGAGACTGTTTTTGTTCTATTTTTTTTTTTTTTCTCTGATGTAAAATTTTACTTTAGGTTAATAAAAAAAGTTTACGTTTATATGTTTTACATTTGTTTGAAAAGTGCAGATTTTTTTCAAATTCTTTGATAAATTAAATTTCCATTTTTTTTTAAACGTTTAACTTTGCACAGAAAATAACATTCAGAGAGTAACATTTCCCAGGTGTCTGCTTTATGTTGGCAGTGTCGTTTATTCATCTATTTATATTTTGGGAATACTAAATAGCTTTTAAGTTTAATAGCAATTTTTCAAATTTTCAATAAACTTTCAGAAACCACATTTTTAGGGTTTGGTTCAGTGCCTTTTGAGAGGCCTATGTATTAGAACCTCCTCCTCAAACACACCTACCTCAATCACCACATTTAAAAAATTAAACCCTTAGGGCTTGTTCACACCATCCTTTTTTTCCTGTGGATTTTTCAGGTCCTGATTTCGAAATCCCGCAGTGCAAAACCGCGGTGGATTTCCGTGCTGTTTTTTGTGCGGTTTCTTCTGCGGATTCCACTGCGGTTTTCCAACTGCACTTTCCTATTGGTGCAGGTGGAAAACAGTTGCGGAATCCGCAGAAAGAAGTGACATGCTACTTCTTTTTTTCCGCAGAAAATCAGCGCGGATTTTCCAGCGGAAAAAAGGAAAGTGGGAACAGCGGATTTGGTTTTCCATAGGGTAACATTGTACTGTACCCTGCATGGAAAACGGCTGCGGATCCGCAGCTGCAAATCCGCTGCAGAGCCGCAGCAAAAACCGCAGAGTGTGAACATAGCCTAAATGTATTAAATGGGATTTAGGAAGTTTCTTATCCCTTCGGGTGCTTGGCTGAAGTTAATGGAAAGTGGACTGAAACATGAAAAATGTGTTTGTTTTTCCCATAAAATTGTTGTAGTGGTATGAAATTTTTGATTTTCACAAGGAGTAATAGGTGAAATTGGGTAACAAATTGTGTGTCATTTCTTCTATGCACTACAATACCCTCTATACCAGGGGGTCTCGCGAGGCCACAAAGCACTCAGTGAGCAGCCACATCTGTTGAATTTAATCATGCAACATGTCTGACGCTGCCTGCACTGCCTGAGAGGATCCTCCAAGAAATGGGCAGCATACAATATAATGGCCCCATGGTTCCTCTACTGTATATAGAGGAGCTGTGGGACCATCCTATAGTGTAGAGGAGCTGTGGGACCATCCTATAGTGTACAGAGGAGCTGTGGGACCATCTTATAGTGTACAGAGGAGCTGTGGGACCATTGTAATGTGTATAGAAGAGCTGTGGGGCCAACCTAATGTGTATAGAGGAGCTGTGGGACCATCCTATAGTGTATTGAGGAGCTGTGGTGTTATTCTAATGTGTAGAGGAACTTTGGGGCCATCCTATTGTGTATAGAGACATTGGGGGCCATTCTATAGTGTATAGAGGAGCTATCAAACTGTGTATAGAGCATGTGTACTTTAAACGTCACCAGTCACCACATTTTAGTTGAAGACACCTACTCTATACAGTTTTATGCTACTGTATGGCTACATGGCAGGGCACAGAAGGAAAAGCACCATTTGGGTTTTGGGGTACAGATTTTATTGGAATAGTTTGCAGGCGCCACGTCGCATTTGCAGAATCTTTCAGGTGCTAGAACTGCAGAAACCGCCAATGAATGGCCTCATTTTGGAAAGTAAACCTCTTAGAGAACTTAATGGAATAGTCAGCACATTGACCCCACAGGAGTTCAATATATTTTTATGGCATTGGGTTAAGGAAAATGAAAATATATATATATATATATTTTAAGTATTTAGTTTTACTTATTTGTTTCCCAAGAGATAATAAAAGTATGTACGGGCGCACAACAGGGTTCAGAAGGGAAGGAGCGCAATTTGACTTCTGCTGGCATTTTGAGAACTAGGCATTTTGAGAACTAGACACTACAAACCATTTATTAAGTATCAAAAAAGTGAGTGCGTAATGCTATAGCCATTGTTTCCCTTCTCCCTCCAGCATACTCACCACCCCAGCCACACAACTTGGCCCCCAGTGTGCTCCCTGCTTCCTTCCTTTTCCGGGTTCCGCATGCTCCCCTGCATTTAAAAGGGGCAGCGCGCATATAGTAAGATGCCAATCAGCTTGTAGCTGAGAGGCATTTCGTGTAAGTGTTCACTTGCAAGATGGCTCCCTGCCAATAGCTTGGAGGCATCTTGTTTAGAAGGCACCTTCCCCACTAGGGAGGTGCCAAGCAACACACTCAGTCATTAGGTAGTGAGTAGTGATGAGCGAATATACTCGTTAGTCGAGATTTCTCGAGCACGCTCGGGTGACCTCCGAGTATTTTTTAGTGCTCGGAGATTTAGTTTTCATCGCCGCAGCTGAATGATTTACATCTGTTAGCCAGCATAAGTACATGTGGGGGTTGCTTGGTTGCTAGAGCATCTCCACATGTAATCAAGCTGGCTAACAGATGTAAATCATTCAGCTGAGGTGATGAAAACTAAATCTCTGAGCACTAAAAATACTCGGAGGTCACCCGAGCGTGCTCGAGAAATCTCAAGTAACGAATATATTCACTCATCACTAGTAGTGAGCTGTTCTACCAGTGAAGTTGTGAGGTCCCCTGGTTCTGGTTTGGTCAGTACCGCTTTTCTAGCTAAGCCCGGCCCGGTGTCACAGTGGACCGATAAACCATGTGCACCACCTGTGTGCGTAATAGTGGCAGATTGCAAAAAGTTAAAATGTTTTTCCTATTACCGTAGGATTTTATTTTTTTTATAGCAACAACCATGTGGTATAAGGCTATGCACACGTTGCGGATTTGCCTGTGGAATTTTCTGTGCGGATTCGGCATCTCTTGGCAGAAAACGCAGGTCAAAATCTGCGCTTTTTTTATGCGGATTTTGTGCGTTTTTGTTGAGGATTTACTGCGGATTCTGACATTCACTTTATTCTGTGGATAAGCACGATTATGGCTATGCTAAAATTTAGGTAGTTTTATTTATGATGTACTATTTGTGTGCAGAATAAAAAAAAAACCTTTTTAAACAACAAAAACCATGTGGCCATAACTCTTTACTTTCTGTTGATGGAGTTGCATGAGATGAGGGCTTACGAGTTGACGTACAGTATATTCCCAAGGTAGCATGTATGTATCTGGAAAATGTAGAAACACTTCAAAAGTACATAGTGCCTCATATGTCACATTTACTACTAGTACGTCTAGTGGAAACTCCCCAATAACTACATTGGAAGAAATGACTGCCAGAGTCATCATCCACCACAAAACCACTATACAAGAAAGAATCACAATATGTTTTAGTACAGCATCAAGATTTGCAATAAATTGTCATTTCATTTTTTTTTTTTTTTTTTTTAAAGATGTCTCTTCAGGGAGGAAGATGACAAACTCAAGCGCCACCTATAGGAAGTAGCAATCCTAACCGTCAATATCGACCCTTTAACGAGCCTTGTCACATGACTTAGGATAAAAGTCAGACTCAATTTGCAGACACTTTGTTTCGGGGTGCTGCCCCTCATCAGTGCAAAGTGTGAGATCTGGTTTGGCTGGGCGACAGGTGTCCGACCAGGATCCAAGAAGCAATGTTTGTCCTTCCGGAGACTGACATGTTAAGCCTGACATGCCGAAAAGAGGAGGCCTAAAAATCTGACCAGTGTCACTTTATGTAGTAATAACTCTGGAACCCTTCAACATGTCCCAGTGATTTTGTGACTGTTTTTTCGTGGCACATTATACTTTATAAAAAATATCAACCTAAAATTACCGTTATCATAAATACTAAACATATCAGAAATTTGACAAAAATGTAACAAATATAGCAATTTTCAAACGTTGAATGATTGTCCCTTTAATCCAGATAATCATAACACTCAAAAATATTAATAAATAATATTTCCCACATGTCGGCTTTACATCAGCACCATTTGTAAAATGT
Source organism: Ranitomeya variabilis (assembly GCF_051348905.1). NCBI lineage: Eukaryota > Metazoa > Chordata > Amphibia > Anura > Dendrobatidae > Ranitomeya > Ranitomeya variabilis. The sequence goes on along the minus strand of NC_135235.1, from coordinate 474,396,790 downwards.
TATTTTATTTTGTTAGCACTTTAGGAGGTTTAAAAATGTAGCAGTAATTTTTCATGGAAATTTACAGGTCACCCTCTGACATACTGAAAACTGCAGTCAGATAGCTTATTAACCCTTCAGGTGCTTTCCAGGAATTAATACAAAGTGGCATGATAGGAATGAGAGTGTGTATTTTAACCACCTAAATGTCTCTAACTTCTGAACAGACTACTACAGCAGTCAGACTCTAAGGCCGCTATTTGGTCGTGAATTGCCACGGCAACATCAGGACCACACAATCATGATCTCAGGGTGCCAATGGAGTTAAAGAAGAAGCCCCCACACTCTTAACCATTTTCATTATGTAGTCACTATTGACAGCAGCATCTAAGGGGTGAAACAGATATGTACGGTGCCAACACTGACCGTGGCTGATACAGCAAGTTGTCAGCTATAGTGTACAGCCGACAGATGCTGGATTGTCACCTGTGTGGCGATACCCAGGTCAGTTAAAAGACGTATTGGCTGTCATTAAGGGGATAAGCCACAATGCTCCTCTGGGAAATATGCAAATTGCCTCCTCAGACAGGAAGAGGACTAGAACTCTAGTGCCACCTATAGGAAGTAGCAATCATAACAGTTAATGTTGATATTTCCCAGAGGAGCATTGCGGCTTTAAGTCTCCTCATCTCGGCATGCTCAACAGGTCACTCTCCGCAAGGAGAAACAATACTTCTACTTATAAATGTAAATTGTTTGCGTCATGAAAATTTACTTATTAGGGGCCAAATACTTTATCTGCTAATATCTCCTCAATGGAGTTATGAAATTGAAAAACTAAATTTCATTCCACTCTGCAGTCACTATTACATCGTGTATGAAGTTTAGAGGGAATCTGTCACCAGTTTTTTGGGCTACCAGGTAAAAATACCATTCAATTCAGTGCCCCCTATGCATTACACAAGTACTTCTGATACCCCCCCCCCGACTCCCGACGTATAATCCCTAAATACCTTTTTTATTTCTCCCGCGTTGTATGTTAATATAGTCGGTCCGTTCCGATGGGCGGGGCTTAGTGTCCATCTCCCCCTCCCCCTTGGCATACACGATTGCTTTCTTTGGCCCGGAACACAGAAATGGCAGCGAAAAACTTCCGGTACATAGAAAGCAATCGCGTATGCCAGCGTGAAAAATATGGCAAGAAATCTGTCACCATGCTATGTAATCTGATAGTAGCATTATGTAGGCGCTGAGCTCGGATTCCAGCGATGTGTCAGTTACTAGTTTGCATGCTGTCATTTTGATACAATCACTGTTTTCTCTTCTGCAGATCTATCAGTGATCAGCTCAGTATAACCACGGCCACACCAGTGATTAGCAGGTTCTGTTAATGCACAGGGTATGTAGAAAGCTGCCAATCAGCAGTGGGGGCGGGGTTGTACAGAGCAGTTGACTAGGAGGCATGAGACACCTAGTCCTATAATGATAATCTCCTACTTATAAAACACTGACTTTAGTGAAACAGCAACACACAGCCGTAATACATCACTGGAATCTGTGTCTTAGGCCCTACATTGTGCTCTCAGATTACATAGAAAAAAAACTTGCTGACATATTCCATTTAAGCACACAGCCTATTTTCAATGTTGTTCTTGGTGAGAAAAATTCAGTTCTACCACTTAACACTTTATTTGTGCGGCAAATGAAAAGCGTAAATGTTAAAACATTAAAAAAAAAAGGATTTTTTTTTTCTATTTCTAAAGAGTGAATAGAGTTAATAAAAGTTAGGGGCACATGCAAAAAATAAAAAAATTATGCCGCTGAAAAATTGTAAGATCCTGGAATGCAATATAAAAAAGAAAAAAAACAGATGTTTAATCATTAAGATCAATTTAGGTCCAATCCTTAGCAGGTTAAAAAGTTTGTGAATAAATGGCACCAGTTTTTGTGTCCCAGTGAGTTTTTTCTCAGACCTGTGTTTCCCCCATTTTCATAGAGTGGGTGACAATATACTAGATCTTATGACAACGGAGAACTGACACATGATGGGTTCAGTCACTGGTATCAAGTCATTTAGGTGGAGAGGGAAATGATCTGAATTTGAGAAGTCCCTTCTCTGGAAAATCTTCACAAATCAGCATTCTGAAAGTAAGCGGCCAAGTGAAACCACAAGACTTTTAAAGGGACACAGACCTTGCTGTACACAAAGTGAAGCTTAAACAGCCTGGAGTCACTTCCACATGTCTGCAATATGAGAAGATTACTAATTAAAATATATTACGATGATAGATAAGATAGATAGATAGATTAGATAAATAGGAGGAGACGCCCAAATCCAGTCTATAATGTTTGAAGAATGTGGCTGGAGAAGACCAAGTAGCCGCCTTACACATGTCCTCAATCGACACTTCCGACCTCTCTGCCCAGGATGTCGCTATGGCTCGTGTGGAGTGAGCCTTCAGGCCTTTCGGAACAGCCACGCCACCTGCTGTATAGGCCAAAGAAATCGCCTCCCTGATCCAAGGTGCTTTTGGAGACTAAGCCTCTTCCTAACCCCATGAAAGGATACAAATAAAGAGTTTTCCTTCTTCCAAGGGTTGGTTACTGAGATATAACAAAGTAGACACCTTCTAACATCTAATGAATGGATCTTTTCTTCCTTTTGATTGGCAGTGTTAGAGCAAAAAGAAGGAAGGACTATTTCCTGCAGTCTGTGGAATTTTGAAGCCACTTTTGGCAGATACAGGGGATCCGGCTTCAAAACAACCATATCCTACTGAAACTGGGTGTATGGAGGCTTTCTAAAGCGGGCCTGCAGATCACTAATCCTTCAGGCCGACATCAGTGCAACCAAAAGGGTCGTTTTAAAAGACAGAATTTTTATCGGGGCTACTTTAATAGGTTTGAATTGGGCCTCCGTCAATGCCGTTTGCACTAGATTTACATCCCACGGTACCAAGCTCTGCTTAAGGATTGGTCTAGATCTATCGGCTGCCTTAATGAATCTAGATACCCAATAATTGCCTGTTAGATCACAATTATACAAGGCCCCTAACGCCGACACATGAACTCTAAGGGCTCCTTTCCACTTGCGAGATAAACGTCCGTGTCTCGCATGTGAAAACCAAGCTGTGGCGCCAGCACTCCAGAGCGGAGCGTGCGGCTGCATAGCAACACATGGAGTTGCAATCTCCGCTCCGGAGTGCCGGCGCCAGAGCTTGGTTTTCACATGCGCGACACAGACGTATTTCTCGCAAATGGAAAAGAGCCCTAAGAGTACTTGTGGCTAGACCCATCTTTAGCCTCTTTTGAAAGAATTCCAACACCTGGTTAATCCTAACTTTCCTTCCAATCACCACTCCCGAGACTGTCAGGAACTTTTTCCAGGTTCTGGCATATATTCTTGTCGCGGATGCCTTTCTACTTTTTAGTTAAGTATTAACCAGGCCTCGAGAGAACCCCCTCTCCCTCAGAAGTGCCCTTTCAAATTTTATGCAGTCAGATGTAGATTGGACACTCGTGGATGAAAAAAAGAAAATTGGACCTTGGGAGAGGAGATCTGAGAGCTCCGAAAGCACCCACGGCCTGGTGATAGACATCCTCTTTAGCCAGGAAAACCATGGTCTCCTGGGCCAGAATGGAGCCATCAGAATTATACGTGCCCTGTCTTCCCGTATCTTTCTTACAACTACAGGAATCAGGGTGATCGGGGAAAGACGTAGGCCAGATTGAAGTCCCATGGGATTAGGAGGGTATCCACCACATATGGATCTTCTCTGGGGTTTAAAGAACTAAACGGATGCACTTTTCTGTTCCCCCTGTTGGCAAAAAGGTTTATATCCAGGGACCTCCATATCTGCACCCATAGGGGTGGAGCCGCATATTCATCACTGTAATGAGCGGCACCACATGACCGCTCATACAGGACAAGCTGCCGGCGCTGAGAGGAAGCATCGAGGGAGCTCGGTGAGTATTTTATTTCCAGCGGGCGGGCGCACAGGGGGTGGGAGGTTGCCGGGAAGTTTATTTTAACCACAAAAAAAATTAAAAAACCATTGATTTTTCATTCCTTCTCTCCAGCGAACGCTGCTGGAGACAAGGGATGAATGGCGGCTTCAGCACCACGCTGGGGACAGCGCTTACTGTAGCGCTGTCTCCTGCACGGTCCGTGTGGTACTCAGTCGGCACACGGCTGCCGCACGTGTGCCACACTGATGTGCCACGTGAGCACACGGACACTGATAACTCCGGTACCGGAATTATCTGGACATGCGAGACTGGCCTTATATGTAGGGATGTTAATGACAGCTGATGAGTTTCGGCCATCTGAAAAATAAGATCCGCCACGTCCATCAATGACTTGGACCGCATTCCCCCCTAGTGGTTAATGTAGGCCACAGTTACCTGATTGAGAGCAGTCTGACATGTCGGCCCTGTAGGGACACAAGGAGTCTACTTAATGCTCGCTCTACTGCTAACAACTCCTTCAAGTTAGATGACGCCCCCTGCTCTGAATGTGTCCACTCCCCTTGGATCCACCTATCCCCCATATGAGCCCCCAGCCACTGGGACTATTGTCCATAGTAACTACCCGGGAGATATGGTTTACCCAGGGAACTCCTTTACCCAGGTTTGACAAGTGTAACCACCAATGTAAGGACTGTATAGTAGAGGGGGGACAAAGAAAATTTACTCTCTAGGCACCCTCCTAGCTGCAATACATCCCACTGCAGGGCCCTAGAGTGGAAGTGGGCCAAGAGAACTGGCGAAATGCAAGATGTTAAAGCCCAAGAGTGACATTGCCCCTCTAAGGTACATCAATGGATTATTTACCGCCTTGAGCACACGCCACTGAATACTGTCAACCAATGATTCTGGTAGCAGACATTCTTGAGCCCCAGATTCCAGGACGAGCCCCAGAAACTCCTGCACCTTCAGGGGCTGCATTCAAGATTTCTTAACATTAATAAGCCACCCCAATATCTGTAGAACAGACAATAACTGAGAAGCGCAGTGCCAGATTGAGTGGCCCACAATTAAAAAGTCATCCAGATAGGGCATCACCAGTATGTCCTGCTCATCAAGATGCACCATGACCTCTGCTACTATCTTAGCAAATACCCGGGGAGCAATGGCGACCCCAAATTGGAAGGGCTTTAAACTGGAAGTGACCATCACACCCCTCGTGAAACTGTCAACCCTAAGGTACTGCTGGTGGTCTGCACACATCGGAACATGATAGGCATCCTTAAGATCTAATACTACCATGAAGCAATCTTTAAAGAGCAGTTTTATTGCTGATCTTACTGACTCCATTTTGAAGCAATGGATCAACAAGAACCTATTGAAACCTTTCAAGTTGATAATAGTCCGAAAGGAACCGTCTGGGTTCTTAATCAGGAAGAATAGAACCCCTTACCTCTTTGTGACGCAGGAACCTCTACCAAGACTGCCTTCTGCTGCAGTTCCCGGACCTCCGCCTCCAATGCCTGTTGCTCTGCAGGTGAAGAACGGATGGAAGTTAAAACAAACATATCCTGAGGTCTCTTCTGGAATTCGAATTTGTCTTGCTCTGATGATATTAAGAATCCATGGACTATTCAAAATCCTTGACCAGGTTGGGTTGAAGGCCGTCAGCCTCCCTCCCACCTGGGCTGGCAGTCATTTTGGCGGTTTTCTGTGATCCTGGGAGGAACTGAACATATATCCTCTACCTTTTTTCTTATCGCTATCCCATCTGCTCTTATTCAGCTGCAGCGATGAAAACTAAATCTCCGAGCACTAAAAAATACTCGGACGTCACCCGAGCGTACTCGGGAAATCTCGAGTAACGAGTATATTCGCTCATCAATAGCTCTTATCTCTAGCTGATCTCTTAGGGCCGGACCACCTCCTGCTGGAGTCATGCCTATATGAAGGCCCTGCCAAAGTAAGGAACTTTTTCTTGTTGTCCCCTGCATTCTCCAAGAGTTCATCCAATACCGGGCCAAACAAATGTACCCCCTCACACGGAATACTGCATAATTTAGATCTGGCCTGGATATCCCCTGGCCAACATTTCAGATTTAGGGCCCTGCGAGCCGCATTGGAAAGTGCCGCCGTTCTTGCTGCTAATCTTAGAGTCCGCAAAAGCCTCTGATAAAAAGGCAGCAGCTCCCCGGATCATAGGAAGGGAGGACAGGATACTGTCTCTAGAAGCCTTCTCTTTAAGTTGCTCCTCTAATCGGTCTAGCTAGACCATTAACAACCTAGCTGTGCAGGTAGCCGCTACTGCTGGCCTAAGGGACCCTGCTGATATCTCCCAGGCGCCCTTTAGAAAAACATCCACTTTTCTGTCCAATGGGTCTTTCAAATTCCCTATGTCCTCAAATGGTAGTGAGGTCTTCCTGGACGCTTTAGCCACAGCTGCATCTAACCTTAGGGCTTTATCCCACGAGGATGAGGCTGACTCCTCAAACGGGTACCTTCTCTTGAAGGCAGCGAACCTTTTCTCTCAGGCTTTTTCCATTCCCGAGCAGCGAATTGATCTTATCATTCACGGGAAAAGATCTGCGGACCGTCCGATCCAGTCCTTTAAACATCATGTCCTGCATGGACCTTTCCGACCGGGGCTCCACAATACCCATCGTACCGTTTACTGCCTTCACGATCCGGTTCACCTGGTCAAGTGGAAAACAGGAGCGGCTTGACCGGGCTGCTGAAGATGAAGGGGATGACCCCGATATTACTTCCCCTGAGTCACTCTCCAACACTGACACAGGAGATCCAGGTTCTCTTCCCTTAAAGATCATCTCCTGGGAAAGGGACCCTACTGAACTCCTGACCTCTGCTCTGGCCAGCTCCTTTAAACTAGCATTAGGGTATGTGCACACGCTGCGGATCCGCAGCAGTTTCCCATGCGTTTACAGTATAATGTAAACCTATGGGAAATGAAATCCGCAGTGCACATGCTGCGGAAAAAAACGCGCGGAAATGCAGCGGTTTACATTCCGCATGTCAATTCTTTGTGCGGATTCTGCTGCGGGTTTACACCTGCTCCAATAGAAAACTGCAGGTGAAAACCCGCAGCGGAATCCGCAATAGAAACTGCGATAAATCCGCAGAAAAAAACGCAGCGGTTTTGCCCTGCGGATTTATTAAATCCGCTGCGGAAAATTCCGCAATGGAATCCGCAACGTGTGCACATGGCCTCAAAGTCTGGAGCCTCTTCTGCCACTAAACGCTGTATGCATGGCCGGCACAGCTTTTCTCATAGTACTCCAGCAGCAGGACTCCGCACACTCCTTGTGTTTGGCCTTAGAGGTACACTTCCTCCCCTAACAAAATATGGAGAGATAAGGGGAAACAGTACATCACCAAGTGAACTTTCACAAAGATCACTTACCAGTGACCTGTAACTGAATGGTACCATAATGTGTGTGTGCGTGCGTGTGTAGGGGGAGGGGGGGTCACTCCCAGCCACGGGATCATCCATATGGGCTGCAGATTTTTCCGGCCTACCCTTCTAACTGGTTCTTGAGCCACCAGCTTGACCACTGTTACTATGTGGCCGTCGCTGGGTAAACTTTACATGGGGCTTCTCTGTAAGCTGCTGCTGCACCGGTGACTGCTGCTGCTGCATTTGCTGCTCTGGCGACTCCATCTTGAAAAATGGGCCTGGAAGCACCTGGCATTCATTGTAGCCTCCTTAAATAGCCGGTCACCCCCGGTCGGGGCCAGCAGGTTTTCCATATGGCCTGCCTGCTATTATCAAGGCCACTGTGCCCCGCCCCCCCCCCCGCGCATGCAGACTCCACAGACTGCTGAATTGCACCCGGCGTCCCTGTACCGCCCACTACCCCAGATTGCGCCTCCTGACTCACCACCATCTTTAACAGTGACGTCATAGGGGCACGATCGGCTGCGTCACCAAGGCCCGCCTTCAACACTCACCACGCGCCTCTCCAAGGCACGCCGCGCCACCAGGACTTCGCCCCTGGCTGCGTCACCGAGGTCGTGCCCCAGCTAAGTCATCAGGACGCGCCGAAAGTTGTTGAACAAGCCCCGGCGATAGGACGCACGCCGCCAGAGCCGACAGCGATCCGGGGAAAAACCCTGCCACGAGTCCACAGCAGCCGGATATCCCCGCAGCACCTACTCACCCACACCAGCGGCAACGGATCACACATCAAGCACGCTCTCCTTACCGGAGGCTGATTCTACTGCTGTCACCCACATATGCAGTCCTCTGCACTGCGGCGCTTCCAGCACCCCAGACAGGCTGAGGCAGGTGACCCCCGCTGCCTGAACCAACCTGCCAGGCCTGGGCACACCTTCTGTCTTCCACAGGTATGTCTGAAGAGGTTCACCTGTCAGGGACAGGAAACCAACTGATGCGGGACAGAGGTGCTGCCCTTTTAGGTCTGTAGGTTTCCGGTCCCTGAAGGGCGGATCCCCTCTCTTGTGATACTGTCATGGGAGACCAAATAAAGTGTATTGTGACTGCAGCTCCAGATCCTATACTATAAAATGACTCGTGTTCAGCAAGTGGAGTTATCTATCAAGATGCCCAGCAGTACATTGCTAGATTACATTCTCACTGCACAATACTACAAATACTATAGTTTTCAAGTTGCTTGATGGCAATGATGAGGTCATAGCACTGATGTCATAGCTGCCAGATAGTACACTTAAAGATCTTGTATTTTATGAGAACTGAGTAGAGTTATTGGGATACTTCAGATGACTAAAGTGAAGAATCCTTTATACCTGTCCATATATAAACATTTTGTTACCGCATGTGCTGACACCTAGTGGCCAAACAGGCTACACAAAGTGTTTTGTTTTTTTTAAAGCCTATCTAGTGTGCGGAGACCTTGAAATGTAGAAAATGTACTGGAAAGTTGCAAAAAGAATTTGTTAAAATTAGAATACCGCTTTAGGCCACATTGACAAGTCAGAATTTTGGGTCAGTATTAGTAAGCCAAATCCAGGAGTGGCCCCAAAACACTGTCTCAGATTACACTTTGTGATTTTACTCTGCACAAAATTGGACATATTTTGAGAGATGGAACAAATTTGGGTCACTCAGAAATGACAGGTGAGAACTTTGCCCACTCACTTTCTGCCCTTTAAGGACTGCTGGTAGGCCCTTGTTCACATCACTTGCCAAAAGTCTGTAAATTATTTTTCTTGGTGTAAATGGCACGGTCCTCCTGAATCTGACATTCTGGAGTTATGGCCCTTTAACCTTTTATTGATCAAGAACGGGGGGGGGGGTTCTTGCTCAATAAAGGGTTAAGGTGCCATATCTCCCCCTCCCCTTCTTCATAGCCATATGAGGGCTTGGGTTTTTTTGGGGGGGTGGGACAAATTGTAGTTTACAACTACACTATTCATACTGGAGAATGGGGAAAAAATTCCAAGTGAAGTAAAATTGAAAAAAAAAACACAACCACTCCCCATAATTCCATCATTGCTTTTACAGTATTTATTGTAGGGTATATGACCTGGCAATATCATTCTGCACATGATGAGGACAGTAAAAAAAAAACTTGTCCATTTTTGCATTATTTTAGTGAAAAAACAATTGTATTGCAATTTTCTGAGGGAACACATGCTTGTTACGGGGGGGCATTTAGTAGGCCCCCAGAGTTAGATGGCTGGTCATTTGAGGACTAGTGAGGTCGCAAAGTGATGAGGCAGTGTTATAAGAGAAGTATTGGTGTGATTTCTTGTGGTGGTTTATCGCTGGGACAATAAAAGGATTGGCAGTCAGGAATCAGAAATGCTGAATCCTTAACTCCCCCAAAAATAAATTTTCCAGGGTCCCCATAGACATTAGACTGTAGCCTGAACCAGCCAGTACCGTCAGGTTCAGCCACCATAAGTCTAATGTGCATGGGGTGGCTTCATACTGGTGATATCTGATAATTGACCAAGAGGTGGATATGCAAATAATACTAGAATACAGGACCGCTACTCATATCATATCATGATATTGGAGAGGAATTTTATTTTGTGTCTCATTTGCATATTCTGTTCCAAAAACGGTCATGTTTTCTTTTTACTTGTTTTTTTGGGGGGCAAAATAAATCTTGGATGATACACTGACAATAAGGTTAGGTGAATGTACTCCATTTGTCCAGTTTTTCACTTTGCATCAGAGATGGGGAAATAAAAGGGTTAACCGGCAGCCATCTGCTGACATTTGGCAAGCTAGTCAGTGGGCTATCATTAGGATGTGGTTATACTGGACAGGAAATATCTGTTCCCTCTTGCATCACAATTGCATTAGTAAAAACACAGGGATGTCCTTAACCATTGCAGGAATCATTCACAGGACCGTCATACAATAGTGGGGTAGACAACAACTTACATAATTACCATGGCAAATATACCACACACAAAGATATAAAAATACATCAATATATTGTGTGATCATCACTTAAAGGGGTTGTCCGCTACTTTAACACTGATGACCTATCCTTCGGATTGGTCATCAGTATCTGCTCGTGCAGGGTGTCTCACCCCCACCATCAGCTGTTCTCCGTGTCGGGGGCCGCTCCTTCTACGGATATTGGCCACAGCCGGGTACTGCACATCTGCCCCCTATTGAATGGATTAAGACTTGAATTTCTAATTTGATTGAACTTCTACCCAGAATGACTTGGATCAATCATAGAGGTGGGAACAGAGAAAAATGAAGAGACCACGGGTTCTTATGTGAGACATGTAATGATAGTACCTGCAGCGATCAGGGCTGGCTGTGTAGTATAGGGCAGAGTTGAGTATTGAGTTTTTCCTATGGCAGTTCTTGCGTGGGGAGAAAGGATACAGCAAGGATGATAAGTTTTATGAGAGATGTGCAGAGGTGTTTGTAACTACACTCAGCTCTACACCCCCTCACCCCACACTGACTGCCAGGAGATGAGAGAATATATAACCACTAGTGATGAGCGAGTACTCGTTGCTCGGGTTTTTCCAAGCTGTTCAGGCTTGAGAGCCAGCTACCAGTTAAGTAAATCAGGTGATGTGCATCTCTGTAATGAGGAGGGGTGTTGTCTAATGACATCAAAACCCTATATAAGGTGTGCTTAATTAGGCAACTTCCTTTCCTTTGGCAAAATGGGTCAGAAGAGAGATTTGACGGGCTCTGAAAAGTCCAAAATGGTGAGATGTCTTGCAGAGGGATGCAGCAGTCTTGAAATTGCCAAACTTTTGAAGCGTGATCACTGAACAATCAAGCTTGTCATGGCAAATAGCTAACAGGGTTACAAGAAGTGTGTTGGGCAAAAAAGGCGCAAAATAACTGCCCATGAATTGAGGAAAATCAAGCGTGAAGCTGCCAAGATGCCATTTGCCACCAGTTTTGCCATATTTCAGAGCTGCAACATTACTGGAGTAACAAAAAGCACAAGGTGTGCGATACTCAGGGACATGGCCAAGGTAAGGAAGGCTGAAAAACGATCACCTCTGAACAAGAAACATAAGGTAAAACATCAAGACTGGGCCAAGAAATATCTTAAGACTGACTTTTCAAAGGTTTTATGGACTGATGAATTGAGAGTGACTATTGATGGGCCAAATGGATGGGCCAAAGGTTGGATCAGTAAAGGGCAGAGAGCTCCACTCCGACTCAGACGCCAGCAAGGTGGAGGTGGGTTACTGGTATGGGCTGGTATCAAAGATTAACTTGTGGGACCTTTACGGGTTGAGGATGGAGTGAAGCTCAACTCCCAGACCTACTGCCAGTTTCTGGAAGACAACTTCTTCAAGCAGTGGTACAGTAAGAAGTCGGTATCGTTCAAGAAAAACATGATTTTCATGCAGGACAATTCTCCATCACATGCCTCCAACTACTCCACAGCGTGGCTGGCCAGTAAAGGTCTCAAAGAAGAAAAAATAATGACATGGCCCCCTTGTTCACCTGATCTGAACCCCATAGAGAACCTGTGGTCCCTCATAAAATGTGAGATCTACAGGGAGGGAAAACAGTAGACCTCTCGGAACAGTGTCTGGGAGGCTGTGGTGGCTGCTGCACGCAATGTTGATCGTAAACAGATCAATCAACTGACAGAATCTATGAATGGAAGGCTGCTGAGTGTCATCGTAAAGAAAGGTGGCTATATCGGTCACTAATTTTTTTTTTTTTTTTTTTTTTTTTTGGGGGGGTTGTTTTTGCATGTCAGAAATGTTTATTTCTAAATTTTGTGCAGTTATATTGTTTTACCTGGTGAAAATAAACAAGTGAGATGGGAATATATTTGGTTTTTATTAAGTTGCCTAATAATTCTGCACAGTAATAGTTCTCTGCACAAACACATATCCTCCTAAGATAGCCAAATCTAAAAATAACCCCACTCCAACTTCCAAAAATATTAAGCTTTGATATTTATGAGTCTTTTGGGTTGATTGAGAACATAGTTGTTGATCAATAATAAAAATAATCCTCTAAAATACAACTTGCCTAATAATTATGCACACAGTGTATAGTTTATTCACCTTTGCAGCCACTATTCCATGATGAGGTCAGTTTAACATGCTCAAACTGGTAAAAGGGCCTCTATAAAAGGGGTATTCCCATCTCAAAGATCTTATCCCAAAATGTACTAAGTGCAATAATAATATTAAATACCACCAAGTAGAAATATAGTATAGTTCTGATTCGCTGTTACGTACCCCATGTGCAGGCATTGTAGTAACTTATATATCCATGGTTACAACTCAAAGATATCTAGTTGCTAGTGGTCGTAACCATGGATACATAAGCAACTGCAATGCCCTGGAGCTAGAGAACTATTACTACATTTCTAATTGGAGGTATTTGCTAATACTATTACATCTACTACATTTGGGATAGGATCTTGGAGACGGGAATCTCTCTTTAATCCTTTGCTTTCTGAGATCTTCAGTCCAGTGGGTGGTTCCATCAGTGACTGACAGCTATTTCTGTATGCTGGCTTATACAAAGATAGCTGTCCGTCACTGATAGGACCACCCACTGGACAAAAAAAATCCCAGAAGAGCTTTAAAGGGAACCTGTCACCCCCAAAATCGATTATGAGCTAAGGCCACCGGCATCAGGGGCTTATCTACAGCATTCTGGAATGCTGTAGATAAGCCCCCGATGTATCCTGAAAGATGAGAAAAAGAGGTTAGATTATACTCACCTGGACGGCCCCGCTGCGGTCCAGGTCCGATGGGCGTCGCGGTCCGGGGCCTCTTATCTTCTTACGATGACGTACTCTCGTATTCACGCTGTGGCTCCGGGCCTCTCTGACCTTTCCCGGTGCCTGCGCACTGCACCACTTTGCTCTGCCCTCGACAGGGCAGACAAAGTACGCCTGCGCCGGAGCCGCAGCGTGAAGACAAGAGGACGTCATCGTAAGAAGATCTCCCATCTTCTTACTTCTCCGGAACGGACCGCCCGCATGAGTATAATATAACCTCTTTTTCTCATCTTTCAGGATACATCGGGGGCTTATCTACAGCATTACAGAATGCTGTATAAGACCCTGATGTTGGTGGGCTTAGCCCATCTTCGATCTTGGGGGTGACAGGTTCCCTTACGTAATAAAAATAAAGGTCATTCTGAAATTCTTCTCACAAAACTATATATCAATCTGTTCAGCTCCCCCGGCTCTATAAGAGCATGTCATAACAGACTGTAGTTTATGGTGGCAGACTCCCAATAAATTCTTGTACAATCTTCTCCCAATAGGTCATGTTTTCATTAAATGTAATCAATTTTGTCATTTTGTTTTCAATTAATCATGAAACACAAAGACAATACAGACTCCTTAATTTGGGTTAAAAAAGTTTTTTTTATTTAAATTAAAAAGAATACTCATCAGATCTTGGGTTATAAACATGATTTTGACCCAATAACCACCCTTGTGTGGGGGGAAAGCACTGATTGCTTGTCCCCCTCCATTATACCTTTTATTTACTGTGCACACATGCTCATTTTATCCACAGGGACCCTCAGGCCCACATTGATAGAGTCTTTGATTCACTTTTCATGTTACAATCTCATCTAATACCAGTGTACTGTATTATAATTATCTATAAACCTCAAAATGCTACAGCTGAGGCTCCACTAGTCAGCCGTCACATGAGCTGCCACCAACACGGCATCACAATGGCTTCCCAGGTCACAACTATGCTGAGCCAATTGGTAAAAAAAAACAAAAAAAAAAAAAAACTACTAAGAACATGGTCAAAGCCATGAGTGCAGAACAGTTGCCATTAAGACTGCTGTCATATAGCGGTCTCACAACCTCCATTACTGACATACTTGGTTCTCCTTCTTGACACCATTCTTCCACCTTCTATGGTCACATTTTCTCCTCCTGTCCATCCCATATCTGCTCAGTTCTGCCCAGCAAAGCTGTATTCTGAGTAGGGGAAAGTAAGCCACTGCCAGACACCAGGGAGCGGCCTCTTTGGGAACAAAGGATCAAACAGGATTGAATTCAAGATCTCTCAGTTCCTGCTCTCTCACTGGCTACCTTTAGGCTTGGGCGTCATTCCAAGACAGGATAGTCTTTCTCAAGGTCTGCACAGATATATTGTAATCACATTGAGTGTTCAGAGCACTCAGATGTCCAGTGTTGGTTTCAATGAGAATGCAAAAATGGCACAAAACAAAACATGGCTGCGTACAGAACTTATAGGAAAAGATCCTGAATGTCCCAAAGGTGTCACCCAGTTTAGCAAAAGCCAGAAATGTCATGTAAATCTGCACTGTATCATGTAATTCTAAAGAAAACAGATACAGAGCCTTCAGATCTTGTGATATCTTGGTGACAACCCTATGGGCAGGTCAACAGCTGTCATCCATGGTTGTCACCAAGCAGATGTGTACAAGGTAACTGAACAATGGCTGAGCAGCATATAAATACAAGTAACAGTAGGGACTTTGAGGACACAAGTCTTCATCCAGAGCTACCCCATTAGTCTTTATTTTTAACGTATCGGCTTGTGGCATGGTACAAGGCTCAGCGGTTGTGGGAAGATGAGCAAACAAACATGGCTGAACATCCCATATACAGTGCCTACAAGTAGTATTCAACCCCCTGCAGATTTAGCAGGTTTACACATTTGGAATTAACTTGGCATTGTGACATTTGGACTGTAGATCAGCCTGGAAGTGTGAAATGCACTGCAGCAAAAAAGAATGTTATTTCTTTATTTATTTTTTTAAAATTGGGAAAAGTTTTTTCAGAGGGTCATTTATTATTCAACCCCTCAACCCACCAGAATTCTGTTTGGTTCCCCTAAAGTATTAAGAAGTAGTTCAGGCACAAAGAACAATGAGCTTCACATGTTTGTATTAATTATCTCTTTTTCCAGCCTTTTCTGACTATTTAAGACCCTCCCCAAACTTGTGAACAGCACTCATACATGGTCAACATGGGGAAGACAAAGGAGCATTCCAAGGCCATCAGAGACAAGATCGTGGAGGGTCACAAGGCTGGCAAGGGGTACAAAACCCTTTCCAAGGAGTTGGGCCTACCTGTCTCCACTGTTGGGAGCATCATCCGGAAGTGGAAGGCTTATGGAACTACTGTTAGCCTTCCACGGCCTGGACAGCCTTTGAAAGTTTCCTCTCATGCCGAGGCCAGGCTTGTCCGAAGAGTCAAGGCTAACACAAGGACAACAAGGAAGGAGCTCCGGGAAGATCTCATGGCAGTGGGGACATTGGTTTCAGTCAATACCATAAGTAACGTACTCCACCGCAATGGTCTCCGTTCCAGACGGGCCCATAAGGTACCTTTACTTTCAAAGCGTCATGTCAAGGCTCGTCTACAGTTTGCTCATGATCACTTGGAGGACTCGGAGACTGACTAGTTCAAGGTTCTCTGGTCTGATGAGACCAAGAGCGAGATCTTTGGTGCCAACCACACACGTGACGTTTGGAGACTGGATGGCACTGCATACGACCCCAAGAATACCATCCCTACAGTCAAGCATGTTGGTGGCAGCATCATGCTGTGGAGCTGTTTCTCAGCCAAGGGGCCTGGCCATCTGGTCCGCATCCATGGGAAGATGGATAGCACGGCCTACATGGAGATTTTGGCCAAGAACCTCCGCTCCTCCATCAAGGATCTTATAATGGGTCGTCATTTCATCTTCCAACAAGACAACAACCCAAAGCACACAGCCAAGAAAACCAAGGCCTGGTTCAAGAGGCAAAAAATCAAGGTGTTGCAGTGGCCTAGTCAGTCTCCTGACCTTAACCCAATTGAAAACTTGTGGAAGGAGCTCAAGATTAAAGTCCACATGAGACACCCAAAGAACCTAGATAACTTGGAGAAGATCTGCATGGAGGAGTGGGCCAAGATAACTCCAGAGACCTGTGCCGGCCTGATCAGGTCTTATAAAAGACGATTATTAGCTGTAATTGCAAACAAAGGTTATTCCACAAAATATTAAACCTAGGGGTTGAATAATAATTGATCCACACTTATGTTTAAAATTTATAAAAATTTAACTGAGCAACAAAACTTTTTGGTTTGTAAGATTTATGCATCTGTTAATAAATCCTGCTCTTGTTTGAAGGCTCTAACCTATTTGCATCTTATTAAACCTGCTAAATCTGCAGGGGGTTGAATACTACTTGTAGGCACTGTACTATATATCTATGTAGCTGTAGATCACATATCTGGTGTGACACCAAATGCCCCTAAACAGTGAAGTGATGGCATGACACATCTATTAGCTATGCCAATGCTGGCCACACAGCGCATTCTCAAAAATCACTGGATGCGTAGATATGCATAGATATTACATTTTGCATCACACAGGTGTCTTACAAAATCTGTCAAGAGATATGAATACCATTAGGCTCCCGAAAAAACGGTGCCAGATATGGAAAAGCGGTCATCACAGCCGCTGCCCAGCCATAACACGAATGTTGTTCACAAGAGTGACAGCTACTTGACAAGATCAATAAATACACGTTACGTTTATATAGAAGAGATCAATCACCAGATTTCACAGTACAAACAGCATACAATAGACCAGATGAAGCTGATGTACTTACTTTGAAGAGCCACGTCGAAATGGCTGTGTAATTGTATTTAATTTTGCTTCTGCCGGATGTCAAAATGAGCTGGATTGTAATATCAGACAGCCAAAAAACTAAATACAAACAATACAGGATTATACAATCATCCTTCCATGGAAGTTTAGAGTTAGTCCACTAGCCTCATCAGGTTTAAGAAATCTATTTAAAAGGAGTTTTCTGGTTTTAGAAAACCTCTCCAGGCTCAAGTGGTTTAAAAGGAAAAAAGAAAAAAAAAAAAAACAAAAAAAAAAAAAAACTGCTTTACTTGCTCTTCCACCGATTGTCTACAAACAATACCATTTACCTGGTGCAGCAATGGTGACTTGGAGCTGGACTCTGGGAAGGAAGGGAAGTAAATCACACAAGGTTTTTATCAATTGCAAAAAATAAATGTACAAAAACTGTGCCCAGGAAAGGGTGTTTTGAAACCAGAACTCTCCCTTTAAAGGGACTGTCATCACAAAATGACTGTTCAAACCAAATACATGTACATTGTACATCATGGCGGGGCCAATCATTTATATACACCTTCCTACCATCTCCACACCCCCCTCGTTTGATTGGCAGCTCTGGCTTCATAGGGTCAGAGAAGGTGGCGATGGATGGAAACCAAGTAGGTGGGAAGGTGTAAATATTGACTGGCCCCGCCATGCGCCTGTACTTTGTTTGAACAGTCATTCTGTGCTGACAGTGTCCCTTTAATGTATGCAGTATTATGGAATCTGGTGACATATCCACTTTAAAATCTGTGCAAACATTAGTTAATGGGGGAGAATATTCACAATCTCTTGGCACCTTCACACTGTGGAGGTGACACTTGTATAGGTGTACTTAAAGATACAGGTACAGCATAAATTTGGGTTGTGGCTGGAATTGTAGCTATGCCAAATTAACTAGACTGAGCTGCACCACCACAATTAACCAATGGAAAAATTAAAAAAAAAAAACTTTTTCTGATGTCATACAACCGATTACATAAATAATGCGGACCATCCTCACACTGAAAATCAATGGTCCTGGAGAACCATTTCCTGCTTCTTTCTGATCCGCTCCCACCTTTGCCAAGAAATATAGAACACACCGCCACGTGCCCGATTTAGCTGGTTAGCTCTGCTTTTTAGCACTAAAGCTGTAATAACGGGATGGTACGGACATTTTCACGTGTCAGTGCTACATCAGGAACACAAAGTTACAGCTGCCATGTATCCCTAGCCAATGTATGAAAACGTAAGCATTATTTGTAGGCGTGAGATGATTAACATTGCAGAACAGCGCCACCCACTGGTAGGGGGAAATTCCTTGCATTAGGAGCAGCTTCTGCCAGGCTTTGGAGAAATAACCTTTCATTCAACAAAATAAGGTAAATTGTTGTTTTCTTGGCTGAGTTAGAAGAACGTTTCAGTGCATTTTAGAGTAAAAAGTTTTGTGATAAAGGCATCTCCAGAGTTAATCCTGGTGAACGGCTGCTCACCCCTGAAATCATGTGATGATCTAATGGGCCGGTCTGCTCCGCAACTCACTTATTTCAGCTTTTAGTCATAGAATTCAGTGCACAGGAGAACAATGTGATTTACAGGAAACTTTTGCTCAGGTTCCAGCTCGTTGTCTGATTCATGAACTAGTTTTCTCTTGTTGAATGACCAAGTCATCATATGCATGGAGAACATGAAATGTGCCACTGTGGGCTGGATGGCAGGCCTCACGTATCACAGCTTCCCCAGAGAGAACGGCCTTGTCCATATGGAAACCATCCACAACACACTGGAGTAGTGTTCCATTGGCAACAAAGCCATTTAAAGGGCTATGCCCATCTTCTAGAGTGAAGGCATTGCGAAGACATGCCATCATGTTAGGACACTAGAGTATCCAGAGCATTGGTTTGGTGCAGAATCCCCATTTAGGTTTTCCCTGCCCCCCTCTGCCAGCTATGTAGGGAACTTGCCGTACTCCCCTCCCTGGGCCCATTCATTAAGTGGCTAGGCCGCTATGGTGCAAGGAAAACCAATTAAAGGGATACAGAGCTAAACTGCAGTTAATTAATGCTTGGAATACCTTTTTAATTACATCAGGCCTGATCTGTTTCCACAAAATACACAAACGCTAATGGCAGCATAAAGTAAATTGTCAAAATGCCCATATTCCTCTACGGCCGGGTTCATCTGTTCAGCTAGTGGTGCAGAAGATCATGTGGGGTTTATCATCAGAAATTATACAAAATGTCTGAAGATCTATCCAATGGGAGAAGCGCTCTTATGGTTCCACCAGTTTTCACAAAATGGAGAAATAAGCGGCCCAAAAATGCCAGGGACAAGACATGGTGCAGTCTGGAGAGGTGCTAGGAACTGAATGGGACCATTTTGTAGCCAATTGGCACCAAAGCCAGAACACGTAAACCTGGGCCTATTCATAAATAGAAAAGGACAAGACCCCAAGTAGCCAAAATTTCTAGAAGGGCGGGCCCAATATTTAATATTGCAGCACTTTCTACATATGCTTGTGAAGGTTAGGAGTAGGCTTCAAGCATATCAATACCCATGCTTTAGAAAATAAATGACTTATCCATTCACAGGCTCATGTACACTGCTGCAATTCGTATGGTACCGAACCAGAATATGGCTGGCATGGAAGTCTGCTGTACGCTAGACCATGTGCCAACTATTTCATTCTTATGGAACATGCCACGCTTGCAGGCACACTTCCTCTAGGGGAGAACATCTTGGTATATGCGGCGTGTGCATGAGCCTAAAAGAACCCTCTAAAAATGAGAAACCCCTAAAGCATTCTTTTAAACAGTGCCAAACCCAATCGTATACACATCAGCTTCACATCCTAGATCCCATGTTTTAGCTTTGATACCAGAACATAAGATGCCCAAAAATAAAAAAAAAAATTAAAAAAAAAAAGTTGCTGAGCGCGCACATAGCCATCTAGTGAATGTTTAGCCATGGGGTTACAGGAAAGAGTCGACCAGGGCATTATATCACACTGATGACAGCTTGGATCAGGTAGGATGGCAGGCAGGGGGATTCTCTGGTGCGCTCTTATTGCTTTGGGGGAATTAAATCAGAGATCTAATACTTCCACATGGGCATGGAAGTGAAATTGTAGAAAAGAAACAATGTCTTAAATCATTGCAGTGTATAAAAAGGCGACAGCTCAAGGTGATGGGATTCTTCCATACAGAATATCCAGGCATGGTTTCAGGAAAGGAGAGATTCTTTTATCCCAAGATGGCAACCAAGGTTATAATGGAGCAATGTTCTATATTCTATTATAACAAGACACCAATGTTCCTTTGTCTTCCGGATTATGAATTTTAAGTCTGCGAAGACCAAGCCATTGTGCCATGTTGAAGTGTTGCAATAAAGTGACAAAATTAAATTGTTCTTGAAGTGGGTGCTAAAATTCCCAGCTCCATAGACGCAGGACCACCAAGCTGGTCCATCTGGAAAAGCCCACCTCCATTCGTTACACTAAAGCTCTTGCCTTCCACGTAGGCTTCTTAATACTGCCCTTCACTCAGCAATGCACACGCCATGATCCCGCCAATTGCTTGCTCTCTGCTGAAGAACATGCTATAGGTAGGTGGGCACAATATACTTCTACACAATGTTTCAGGCTCTTCACAGACGAGGAAGGACAATCACTTAAAGCTTCTCTTCATTTGATGCAACTAATAAAAGGTGCTCCTTCTCGATTCAGATCTGGGTACACATTCAGCGTGCCTCTACAAAAAACATTCTCTGTCCCCCCTCCTCCAATATTTCACATAAATTCAAATCTTTATATATTATAATTATATATTAAAAAGAAATGGGGAGAAGGGGGCGACATTTCTTACCCCCTACGTTCACTTTCTCTGGTCTTCAAAAAAAAAAAAAAAAAAAAAAAAATTTTTTTTCAGAACCTCTTATTTATAAAAATAAAAAGACTGAGAAAAAAGAAAAGAAAAGTCAGTTCATAAAAATCAACATGAGGAAGGGAGAGAGAAAGGAGCCACTCCGCCTCCTCCCCTCGTCAGTGCACTGAAGCCCAGTCTTATCTCTGCCCATCCATGGCAGTCATGGCTTGCTGGGGCCCCCCTGCAGGCTGGGAGGTTGGGGGCCAAGCTGGTGGTGGATGATGGTGGTGATATTGGAGGTGTGAGGTTGGAGAGGCTGGAGGCAGCCAGATGGGCTGCGGTTGGTTGGTAGGAGATGAAGCCCAGTAAGAGTTAAAACTGCTAGGAGGAGGAGAACAGGGAATTGAAGCCGCTGGACTGCTGCTATTTTGCAAGCTCTCTGAGGTTCGAAGTTTAGAAAACATGGCTAAAGCATCCGGGAAGTTGGGCGGAGTGGCCGGCGTGTTACTTGGTGTACACATCTGAAATATAAGAAGGTATAGGCATGGTTAATAGGAATAGCATGAAATACTAGGCACAAAGCTATATAAACATGTAGCTCAGTTAGGGCCCTTCTTCTCAGCCACTACTCTGTACAGATGTCTCCAGTTATACTCCATCAGTGGGACCAGGGGAATATTGGCCGAGCAAGACATTCAGCGTCACTCAACAATATAACTACAGTGTCGGTTCAGAGTTACTGCCAGAACTAAAAGCCCTGCAGTCCAGGAGCAAATCTCAGTTTTGATGGGACTTTTTAAAGGGAACCTGTCACCACGTTTTTGGAAGATGGGATAAAAATAGCGTTAAATAGGGGCAGAGGTGGGCGTTACATTAGTGTGTGTGTTATGCGTTTATTACCCACCTAAGTTGCCGAAATAACTTTGCAAAGTCTCCGTTTTCGCCTGTCAATCAGGCTGGTCAGGTCACATGGGCGTGGTGTCTTCACCCAGATTTGGCGTAGTTTTCCGTTGGTGGCGTAGTGGTGTGCGCATGCCCTCTTCCAGGGGATTTAAAATAGCGCGGTGTTCGTTATTGCATTGGTGATCGGTGGGCGCGGCCATCTTCCTTTGGCCGCGCGTGCGCAGAAGCGGCGCTCTGCTGGCCGCGGCTTCAGGAAAATGGCCGCGGGATGCCGCGCGTGCGCAGATGGATATCGCGGCGGCCATTTTCCTGAAGCCGCGGCCAGCAGAGCGCCGCTTCTGCGCACGCGCGGCCAAAGGAAGATGGCCGCGCCCACCGATCACCAATGCAATAACGAACACCGCGCTATTTTAAATCCCCTGGAAGAGGGCATGCGCACACCACTACGCCACCAACGGAAAACTACGCCAAATCTGGGGGAAGACAACGCCCATGCGACCTGACCAGCCTGATTGACAGGCGAAAACGGAGACTTTGCAAAGTTATTTCGGCAACTTAGGTGGGTAATAAACGCATAACACACACACTAATGTAACGCCCACCTCTGCCCCTATTTAACGCTATTTTTATCCCATCTTCCAAAAACGTGGTGACAGGTTCCCTTTAAACAAATTTTATTTAGACCATAAGAAACTTCAAGACAACTGGTGCTTAACAACCTGGGCAAAACGATTCTGTCTAATGCAGGACTTGAGGTTGGAGACCACAGGGACCCTCTGTAGTAACGGCACAATACCTATACATATAGATGGCATCGTACAGCCGACTTAGGCGTCAGGCAGGATAATGGCTGACTACCATGCTCACCAGCAAGGCCACTGCTGCTCGCCACAGTCGCACCAAGCTTATTCAGACGGGGGAGGAGCGGAGGGTCTCTTCCCAAACGTCAGCAGAAGCGGCTCTAGCTGACAATATCCACAGATATAATGGGAGTTACTCCCACGTGCAACACAAATTAAGAAAATCAAAGCAGAGAGCAAATAACAGTCTTTGATATGGTTACTTAGAAGTAAAACTCTTATTCTAAAAGACAGCACATCTGGCTCATCCACCTAACGGAGCAACATTGGAGAAATCATATAATGGTGGATACATACTTCTGCCCAAAGCCGGGATGGGCAGCGCCTGTGCAGTGTGGTGCTGGAGTCAGCATGTGCGCATACCAAACTACGGCGTCATTGAAGACCCTGTGTATGAGAATTTGCAACAAAATGGCCCTGAATATTGCAAGATGTGAATGCGCTGACTCCGGCGCCATTTTATTGAAGAATTGTACTACAATGTCAACATATAGCCGTGCCCACACTTCGGCAGTCATTATCCCTATGGCCAGTGCGTGCACACTTATGTTGACGTAAGTACATTATTGCAATAAAATGGCGTTGGAGTCAGCGTGCGTGCGCCGGCCAGCGCTGTTATCCCCATGGCCGGCGAATGCACACTGCCATTTTGACTGCGCAGTGCTATGTTGAGGTTGTAGTACATTACTCCATTAAAATGGAGCCAGAGTCGGCAATCTCCAGCGCCATTTTATTGAAGACACTACATAAATGTACCAATAAAAAGCTTGCCACCCGGGAGTACAACGGATTCAGTAGCCAGTAGAACTATACACATGCTCAGGTTGCTACCTACAACATTTCCTTTTCTTATGGTACAGTATCTGACGCTTTCTATTCTCTCCTTTGTTTTCGGTGTTCCTCACTGACATTGCATTCTGACCTACAAGATAAGTATATTAAGGATAAAATGGCAATGACATTGGTGGGATTTGTTGATCATAATGGTCATCTATGGTGGATTTACCAGTTATCAGACTCATTCCTAAAAGGAACAAATATGGGGTATTTTGATTACTGATTCTGTTGTAAAGACAAGTGGAAGCGGTTCAAAATAATATCTCATCCAAGAAAAAAAAAAAAGAAAAAAAAAAAAAATCCTGATTGATCTCTACCCAGGACCAACGTTTTTCTTTAAGGAGTTGGTCACTACTTTACATGTCCATTTCATGTGAACCAACTTTCTGCTGTAACCCAACTCCTCTGGCCACATCTCCGAGTAGCTCCTGCTTCCTGTGAGGTCACATCAGGTTCTTCCTCACTTCTGGGCTCTGGAAACTGACGGGTGGGAGGCGGTTCATCCCGTTCATGCTGCAGATACGGCTCTCCCTTGTATCTGTATGTATACAGCAGAGTTTATATACATGAACACATACTGCTGTATACCCTGCGTAATGCATATACGCTCTGCAGTATATTCTCTATTATATGAATACATGAATTTCTCTTTCCCTATCCATCCGTCAGTGAGGGGAAGGAGTTACAGCACATCACCAGGAATGATGGGAAATGTAGTAAGGACGAATCTGAAAAGGAAGTGATAACTGCAGAGCAAGGGTACAGGAAGAGAAGCAGAAAGGCATAAAACAAAATGAAACTTGGTAGAAAAAGTTCTTTAGGGACATTATCCTTACAGGGGGTTGCCCCGCAAAGTATATTTTAATTAACAGGTCTTCGTTCTATTTTAAGTTGCACAATTGAATGTGTTTAAAAAATGGTTTTCCTGTCCCGAGATAAATCTTATAAATGCGCCCCTGTGTAATGGCTGTGTCTGACCGTACAGGGACATGGTTGGCTATACCTCAGCTCCTGGGCAGTGGAGGAAGAAAAAAAAAAAAAAAAAAAATAGACATTACAGCATGGGATCACAGCTGATTCTGTGAGATAAAACAGGCAGGGAAATGTTTTACCTCAGAGAAAGAATGATCAGATCCCCTGCTGTCCTGCCTGTATACTTGCTTCCTCCCCTGCTCAGGAGATGTGGTATGATCAGACAATGTTCCTGCACGGTCAGACACAGCCATTACACAGCAGGGGCACATTTATAAGATTATCTCAGCACAGGAACATTTCTTTTTCCCCCACTTCCAATTGTAGAAGTTATTATTCCAAGATCAACTGATTAAAATGAACTTTGTTCATGGGAAAACCTCTTTAAAGGGAACCTGTAACCCCCCCCCCCTTCCCCCTCAGGCGTTTGTAACTTAAAGAGCCACCTTCTGCTGCACTAATGCTGCATTCTGTCAAGGTGGCTCTTTTAATTCGGGTTCCTGGCACTGCTGCGATAATTGCTTTTGAAATTTGTCCCTCATACCTGTGAAATTGTCCGGGGGGCAGGTCTTTCCCCATAATCCAGACGCTTCACAGCCGTCACTCATGGCCTCTGCGCGCTCCTCTTCCTTCAGTAGCGTCCCCGGCGCTTTTTTTTTTTTTTTTTTTTTTTTTTTTTTTTCAGGCATGCGCAGTTGCGCTGCCCTTCGAACTTACAGCGCAGGCGCCGGGGACGCTAATGAAGGAAGAGGAGCGCGCAGAGGCCATGAGTGATGGCTGTGAGGAGTCTGAATTAGGGGGAAAGACCTGCCCCCCGGACAATTTCACAGGTATGAGGGACAAATTTCAAAAGCAATTATTGCAGCAGTGTCAGGGAC
Organism: Ranitomeya variabilis; assembly: GCF_051348905.1. NCBI lineage: Eukaryota > Metazoa > Chordata > Amphibia > Anura > Dendrobatidae > Ranitomeya > Ranitomeya variabilis. The sequence goes on along the minus strand of NC_135235.1, from coordinate 474,371,467 downwards.
CAGAGATAAAAGAGCCACCTTGTCGGAATGCAGCATTAGTGCAGCACAAGGTGGCTCTTTTAGTTACAAACGCCTGAGGGGGTGACAGGTTCCCTTTAAGCATCGGTGAGAAAACCACTAACGGAGTCAGGGTAGTGGACAACCTCTTTAATAAAGTATCAGCAGTTTCATTATTTGATTGGCCACATAAAAAATGTAAATAGGCTGCCAATCACGCAGTGAAAGAGCAAAAAAAAAAAAATCATTTGTCAGGTTCTTTCTTGCAGCATAAAAGATAATCAACCTCGGCAGTACATCGCCCTGTGTAAATAGGGCTTGAGCTGTTGAGGACTATGGTAGCCTATGTGCACAGAACAAGCCATTACTGATCACTCCGAGCTCATAGTTAAGTGCAGCAGTCTAAACAGGCTATTACACAATTATTGATTGATGGCCTTTTAATGCCACAAATTGGTTAATGTAAACCCTCTGGTAGCTGTTCCCAGCCCTTTTGTCAATTCCCTATAGAGATAAGCCATCAGATGTGACTAGAGGTGGCTTCCTCCAATTTTCCATAAGGCAACTATTTTTATATGTCCTGCTGGCATGGTACAGAGTGGGGTCACCCCATACAGGACTCGGAGAGCCTCTCTTGAGGATCATCCTTGTGATACACTGATTTTAGTGCACACAGCAATACCTAGATTATGGGCCGACATTGTGAGCTGCTGTAATAAATGGATCCAAAGCCTGAAGAGTCTAATAAAAAGGGAACACATTTCACTCAAATGTAAATATAATAAAATATAGATAAGAGACCGATGGGTGGAATAATTGCATCTGAGCCCTTGGCACTGTGTGTAGTTCCTGGATTTGATACAGACAAAAATCACTTTGGTGAAATCACACAAGCTATAATGGAAGCGGTCAAGGTATAAAAGGTGAATAATTCTAATGTGTGCGCTCGAGGAGGAGCAAAGCGAGGGTTACCGATGCGGACCCCAGCCGGCTGCACACACTCAGGCAGAAACATCCAGGACGTGTCCAGACCAAACACATCCTGCAGGCCCTTCCTTGTAACCGATTGCACAACACTGAAGAATCTACAAGAAAACTACCGTAGTCCCCAAGTGTCTTCTTTCAGCTGTAAACATGGAGGCTGGCGATATCATGTGCGTCTCCTCCTCCTGTCACAAACACTTTCTCCATTTCCTGTTTGACTAATCTCACAGAACATAAAGCGTCCCTGGGGCAATGATCATCAGGAAATTATTGCAACAGCATGAAAACAACTGCAGTGCATCAGTCCTGTTTACTTACCACCAAGGGAAAGGAACAGCTACAAAGACTATGTAACAGCGGGGTGAAAGGACAGGTCACTGGCTGGCATTCAAATGCATGCCCATTATTTAAATTCCCTTCTGTTCAGTTGTAATTTAATATAAAATGTTCATGTTTTCCAATATTGCTATAAAGAAAGTCACATTAGCCTATGGGCATTATAGCAGGCTTAGACTTTCTGTTCCGTCCAGAAGACATTTCATTATGCTCATGATCCACTATGTATAGAATTGGAATCCTGTCTGTGTACAGCACAGGATCCATCATTCACATTAGATATCAGAGCTCACCTCCCCAATAATCACTGCATGCTCATTAAAGAGGTTATTCAGGACTTTGGGCAGGTACCGTCCTGCAACGAACTGTTCCGGCTGAGGCAGCCATTCTCCAGCTTTATTTGACCTCATGTTAGGCAACAGGGAGCCGGCTGTCAATCAGCATCACATCAGCAGTGACGCGACACCATCAACAGAGCAGAACAGAAGAGAAAGAGCTGCTCTGTTGATGGGATTTCACCAAAAACAGAAGAATCGCCGACAGGAGGAAGCGTCCAATACTGGTATGAGCAAAAACAGATTGTCACAGGGCAGAACAGGCAGGTAGTTACCGCAACTGCCAGCCAGCAACGAACTTAGCCAAAAAAAACCAAAACCCTAAATAACCCCATTTAAATAATAAAATACAATTCAGTAATGTCTGATGCCACTAAAGTCTATGTCTCAGACTGTAAAGAGGGGTCCAATATTAGTCCTAGTGGTCAGTATAGAACAGGTAGATATTTAATTGTACAGTATATAAAAATGTGAATTTCACAATAAGTCATTTTCTGATGACAAATTCCCTTACATGTGTAACAGCAAGTCATAAGAGCCAAGGAATGATGAAGTTCTGCATCTTTAATTTAATTAAAGCACCCCTGTTGCCACGCCTGAGTGCATCCATCAAGCAGACCCCCAACCAATCTCCCAGCACAGGCAGGAAATGTTAACAAGAGAAGTCATCATTAGAGTCCCTGCAAGACATCTAGTTCCACAGGACGCCATGCTGCTCTGTGCCCCTTTCATCAGCCATTAGCTACAGGGAGAATCCTCAATTTCTAGCAGCATGTCATAAGGAAAGCAATGTATGGCAAGGTTCCCACTGAAGTCACTCAGTATACTGTTATTACTGGGTGCCCTGCAATCCCCCAGTACATGGCAAGGTTCCACTGAAGACAAAGGCTATCCATTGTTTTAAATGAGTACCCAGCAATCATCCAGGTTAAAAACATGGATCCCAAATAATTAACTAGGCATCCTTCCTTTATAGGGCGCCCTGCATTTCCCAGCGCACAAAGCAATCCCCACCTGCCAGCATACCCCAATAGGGCATAGAAAAATACTACATTAGGGGGCCTCTCAGACATCTAATATATAAAGGTGTCACAAAATTTTGCAGTCACACGACTGGACCCCGAGAGCGTCATAGGCTATGTTGTGAGGCGAAATTTTGACCCCACACTTTCCATTTCATCAAACAATTTTGCCCCTATCTACATAATGGGGGAAAGTTAAAGGAAAAGTGTTGGAGGCAAATTGACAGCTGCCAGATGTGAACAAGGGGGACTTAAAGAATGAGAGCGATGGCGCCAAAGAGTATATACTGTACAGTTGCTAAGGTGGGGCCCCGACATGGGATACTCACCACACACGGGGATATGAACACAAACACAAAATGCGCCACACACTATCACATGCTTGAACACATATACCACCCTCAGCACACATTTCACCACACATACACCAACCTCGCCACATAAAAGTTGAAACACAAAAGTCACCGCTCAAAACTCGCCACGTGCAAAATTCACCACATGCTAAACTAGGCTCACGTGCAAAACTCACCTCATGGAATACTCGCCACACGTAAAACTTGCACACGCGGAAAAATTGCCACATGCAAAAGTTGCCTCACACAAAACTTGCACATACTCAAAACGCACCACACCTAAAACTCGCCACACGCAAAACTTGCTGCACACAACTTGCTACACTAACCTGTCACATGCAACGCGACACACAAAAAGTTGCTACACGCATGTCGCCACACGCAACTCAACACACAACTTGACACACGAAACTCACCCTAAAACACACACAAGTCTGGTATTATCCTTCAAAAATAAAAATCTGATTAATAAGCAGACAAACTACAAGAGCAACAAATGTACCATATAGGAAATACGGCAGCTGTCAGTCACATGACCTGTCTATTATGTGTATGTGTGAGCTAATATATACTGCCAGGGGGGAGGGCTTCCTGTTGGCTGGGGATTTATCAGGCTGCCAATTTAGCTTACAAATACTGAGGTAAAAATACTGAGCAAATAACGTGCGAACGAGGTCTAATACAGGAGGAGATGACAGATATATACTTTATACAGGAGATGACACAGGTATATACTATATACAGGGGAGATGACACGCATATACTATATACAGGAGGAGATGACACATACAGGTCCTTCTCAAAAAATTAGCATATAGTGTTAATTTTCATTATTTACCATAATGTAATGATTACAATTAAACTTTTATATTATAGATTCATTATCCACCAACTGAAATTTGTCAGGTCTTTTATTGTTTTAATACTGATGATTTTGGCATACAACTCCTGATAACCCAAAAAACCTGTCTCAATAAATTAGCATATCAAGAAAAGGTTCTCTAAACGACCTATTACCCTAATCTTCTGAATCAACTAATTAACTCTAAACACATGCAAAAGATACCTGAGGCTTTTAAAAACTCCCTGCCTGGTTCATTACTCAAAACCCCCATCATGGGTAAGACTAGCGACCTGACAGATGTCAAGAAGGCCATCATTGACACCCTCAAGCAAGAGGGTAAGACCCAGAAAGAAATTTCTCAACAAATAGGCTGTTCCCAGAGTGCTGTATCAAGGCACCTCAATGGTAAGTCTGTTGGAAGGAAAACATGTGGCAGAAAACGCTGTACAACGAGAAGAGGTGACCGGACCCTGAGGAAGATTGTGGAGAAGGACCGATTCCAGACCTTGGGGAACCTGAGGAAGCAGTGGACTGAGTCTGGTGTGGAAACATCCAGAGCCACTGTGCACAGGCGTGTGCAGGAAATGGGCTACAGGTGCCGCATTCCCCAGGTAAAGCCACTTTTGAACCATAAACAGCGGCAGAAGCGCCTGACCTGGGCTACAGAGAAGCAGCACTGGACTGTTGCTAAGTGGTCCCAAGTACTTTTTTCTGATGAAAGCAAATTTTGCATGTCATTCGGAAATCAAGGTGCCAGAGTCTGGAGGAAGACTGGGGAGAAGGAAATGCCAAAATGCCTGAAGTCCAGTGTCAAGTACCCACAGTCAGTGATGGTGTGGGGTGCCATGTCAGCTGCTGGTGTTGGTCCACTGTGTTTCATCAAGGGCAGGGTCAATGCAGCTAGCTATCAGGAGATTTTGGAGCACTTCATGCTTCCATCGGCTGAAATGCTTTATGGAGATGAAGATTTCATTTTTCAGCACGACCTGGCACCTGCTCACAGTGCCAAAACCACTGGTAAATGGTTTACTGACCATGGTATTACTGTGCTCAATTGGCCTGCCAACTCTCCTGACCTGAACCCCATAGAGAATCTGTGGGATATTGTGAAGAGAAAGTTGAGAGACGCAAGACCCAACACTCTGGATGAGCTTAAGGCCGCTATTGAAGCATCCTGGGCCTCCATAACATCTCAGCAGTGTCACAGGCTGATTGCCTCCATGCCACGCCGCATTGAAGCAGTCATTTCTGCCAAAGGATTCCTGACCAAGTATTGAGTGCATAACTGAACATTATTATTTGATGGTTTTTTTGTTTGTTATTAAAAAACACTTATTTGATTGGACGGGTGAAATATGCTAATTTATTGAGACAGGTTTTTTGGGTTATCAGGAGTTGTATGCCAAAATCATCAGTATTAAAACAATAAAAGACCTGACAAATTTCAGTTGGTGGATAATGAATCTATAATATATGAAAGTTTAATTGTAATCATTACATTATGGTAAATAATGAAAATTAACACTATATGCTAATTTTTTGAGAAGGACCTGTATATACTATATAGAGGAGATGACATACAGGTATATACTATATAGGAGGAGATGACAGGTATATACTATATACAAGGGAGATGACACAGGTATATACTATATACAGGAGCAGATGAGACACAGGTGTATACTATATACAGAAGAGATGACATACAGGTATATACTATATACAGGGGAGATGACATACAGGTATATACTATATACAGGAGATGACATACAGGTGTATACTATATATAAGGGAGATGACAAACATGTATATACTGAGGGGAAAATGAGAGGTGTGAGGTGAAAATGAAAAGGTGTGAGGGAAAATAGTGGAGTGATCAGAAAATGACAGATGTGAGGTCAAAATGACAAGTGTTAGGGGGGGAATGAGAGGAGTGAGGGGGAAAATAAGAGAAGTGAGGTGCTATAACTAACCACAGACATTTACTATGCCCAGGCAACGCCGGGCTCTTCAGCTAGTTATAAATAAAGTTGATTGAACTCCGTACGGTATACTTAAGTCTCATCAAGTGCTTCCTTCAATCAACTTTCTTATCGTCTTGAGAAGCACTTCAGAGCTGCTCATCATACAGAATGCAGATGTAGCCCTTGTTCTTGAGACACTGCAGCCCTCCATGCAAGTCTGTGGTCACTGCCTTTTATTACACATTTATCTCCAGGTCAAAAGTGGATCGTTTTTACTTGTTTTATTCCTGTTCCTATAATTTTATATATATATATTTTTTTTAAATTATATAACACAAAATGCAAGCCAATAAAATCAATATAGTTATCAGTATATAAAAAACAAGCACACATATACAGTGGAGAAAATAAGTAGTTGATACATTGCCGATTTTGCAAGTTTTCCCACCTACATAGAATGGAGAGGTCTTCAATTGTTATCGTATGTACACTTCAACTTAAGAGAATTTTAATTTATTTGCATTTTAATTGCTTGAAATAAGCATTTGATACCAGAGAAAACAGAACATAATATTTGGTACAGAAACCTTTATTTACAGTTACAGAGCATAGACATTTCCTGTAATTCTTGACCAAGTTTGCTGACACTGCAGAAGGCATTTTGGGACACTCCATACAGAGTTCCAGATCTTTCACGTTTTGAGACTGTTGCATTGAGTTTCTGCTCATTTTAAAGATTTTCTATTGGGTTCAGCTCTGGCTAGGCCACTCCAGCACCTTGAAATGCTTCTAAGGAGTGGCTCTAAGTTGTCCTGGTTGTGTGTTTCGGCTCATTATCATAGTGGAAGACCCAGCCATGACCCATCTTCAATGCTCTTACTGAGGGAAGGAGGTTGTTGGACAAAATCTGGTGATACATGACTCCATCCATCCTCCCTTCAATTAGGTGCAGTTGTCCCATCCCCTTGGCAGAAAAGCACCCCCAAAGTATGTTTCCAGCACCATGCTTCACGGTTGGGACGGTGTTCTTGGGGGTTGTACTCCTTCCTCCAAAAACAGCGAGTAGAGTGGATACCAAAAAGTTCTATTTTGGTCTCATCTGACAACACGACCTTCTCCCATACCTCCTGTGGATCATCCAGATTGTTATTGGCAAATATCAAAGGGGCCTGGACATGTGCTGGCGTGAGCAGGGGGACCTTGGTGCCCTGCAGGATTTTAATCCACGGAGGAGTAGTGTGTTACCAATGGTAATGTTTGAGACTGTTGTCCTAGCTCTCTTCAGGTCATTGACCAGGTCCTCCAGTGTAGTTATGGGCTGATTCCTGACTTTTCAGAATCATCCTTTCCCCACGAGGCGAGATCTTGTATGGAGTCTCAGACAGAGGAAGTGTGACAGTCATCTTGTGTTTCTACCATTTTCTAACAATTGTGCCAACAGTTGCTGCTTTCACACCAAGCTGCTTGCCTATTGTCCTGTAGCCCATCCCTGTGCAGTGCTACAATTTTGTCCCTTGTGTCCTTAGACAGCTCTTTGGTCTTGGCCATGGTGGAGAGGTTGGAGATTGATTAAGTGTGTGGACAGGTGTCTTTTATACAGGTAAGAATTTCAAACAAGTGCAATTAATACAGGTAATGAGAGCAGCATATGAGGGCTTCTTGAAGAAAAACGAACAGGTCTGCGAGAGCCAAAAATTTTGCTGGTTGGTAGGTGATCAAATATTTATTTAGTGCAATATAATAAAAACTTAAGTAAAAATCATACAATGTGATTTTCTGTTTTTTTTTTTAATTATATTTTTGGATTAATGTTTCTCACAGCTGAAGTGCATCTCCGATAAAAATTAAAGACCTCTACATTTTTTTTGTAGATGGGAAAACTTGCAAAATAATCAGTGTATCAAATACTTATTTTCCTCACTGTAATAAATAAAGAATGGAAAACACAGGCAATGAGGAAACTGGGCATACCAACATGAAGAAAATAGAACCAGAGTGGAAACCTTTTGATAGATGAATAAATAGGACCACATACAGGGGTATATTTGTTGCAAGTAGCTGTCTGTATACATATGACCTGTCAGTTCTTAGGCTGGTTTCACACTTGCGTTTTGATCTGCAGCGTTTTAGCGCTAAAAAACGCATGCGTTTATTTCTATACTTAACATTAAAAATGCATGCGTTTAGCGTGCGTTTTCGGCAACGCATGCGTTTGACGCGTGCGTTCATTTGCAGAAATGCAACCTGTAGTAATTTCTAGCGGCGTTTTTTTGCCGCAAAAAAAAACCGCATGCGTTTATTCGCAGCAAAAAATGCATTGCTGTCTATGTAAACGCATGCGTTTTTAAGCACATGCGTTTGCTTGCGTTAAAAACGCATGCGTTTTTATAGAAAAACACGAAAAACCTAACCCTAAACACAAGAAAAAAAAAAAAAAAAAAAAAACAAGAAAACCCTAACCCTAGGGTTACTAGGGATCCTAACCCTAAGGTTAGGATCCCTAGTAACCCTAGGGGATCCTAACCCTACCCGTAACCCTAACCCTTAGGGTTACGATCCTAACCGTTAGGGTTAGGATCCCTAGGGTTAGGGTTAGGATCCCTAGGGTTAGGGTTAGGATCCCTAGGGTTACTAGGGATCCTAACCCTAACCCTAGCCATTTCTGTTTTTAGTGGGTTTTCTAGATGATTGATGATTGGCAGCTGTCACACACTTCTCAGCATGCGTTTAAAAAACGCAAACGCAGGAAAAAACGCATGTAAACGCCGCGTTTTTTTTTCTGCATGCAAAAGCGCATGCGTCTAAAAAACGCAGCGTTCTGCCGCGTTTACATGCGTTTTTTCACCACATGCGTTTTTTTTTTTTAAACGCTGCAGATCAAAACGCAAGTGTGAAACCAGCCTTAGTTAGGTTCCTTTAAAAAAAAAAAAAAAAAAAAAAAAAAAAGCTGTTCTAGGATTCATTCAAACCATTTTGCAATACTGTTTCATTTATTTGTGTCAAAAATGCTACAGCCAGGTGTTGAAGGCTATAGATAACTATGTAGAAGTCTACATACAGAGCATTTTGTTAACCTTTTTTCCCTGAAAACACAATATGTTCTAAATGTACATCTTTTCATGGTGTTTTCCCCAGACAGCTTATCCCAAGATAAAAAAGTACCGTATATACTCGAGTATAAGCCGAGATTTTCAGCCCAAATTTTTGGGCTGAAAGTGCCCCCTCGGCTTATACTCAAGTCACGGTCGGCGGGTGAGGGCGCTGAGGCACACTTACCTGCTTCCGGGGCTCCTGGCGCTCCCCCTGCCCGTCCCACGGTCTCCGGTGCCGCAGCTCTTCCCCTGTTCAGCGGTCACATGGGACCGCTCATTAGAGAAATGAATAGGCTGCTCCACCTCCCATAGGGGCGGAGCCGCATAATTCATTTCTCTAATCAGCGGTGCCGGTGACCGCTGACAGAGGAAGAGCTGCGGCACCAAAGACCAGCTGTCTGGGGGAAGGAGCGGGACGCCGGGAGCAGGTAGGTATTACATATTTACCTTCCCTTGTTCCACCCGCCGGGCGCCGCTCAGTCTTCGCGTCCTCTTGTTCTGACTGTGCAGGTCAGAGGGCGCGATGACGCATATAGTGTGCGCGCCGCCCTCTGCCTGATCAGTCAGTGCAGAGAGACGCCGGGACGGGACGCTGAGGAGCTGCAAGCAAGAGAGGTGAGTATGTGGTTTGTTTTTTTTATTGCAGCAGCAGCAATGGCACAGCTTTATGTGGAGCATCTATGGGGCAACGGTGCAGAGCACTATATATAAGGCACAGCTTTATGTGGAGCATCTATGGGGCAACGGTGCAGAGCACTACATATAAGGCACAGCTTTATGTGGAGCATCTATGGGGCAACGGTGCAGAGCACTATATATAAGGCACAGCTTTATGTGGAGCATCTATGGGGCAACGGTGCAGAGCACTATATATAAGGCACAGCTTTATGTGGAGCATCTATGGGGCAACGGTGCAGAGCACTATATATAAGGCACAGCTTTATGTGGAGCATCTATGGGGCAACGGTGCAGAGCACTATATATAAGGCACAGCTTTATGTGGAGCATCTATGGGGCAACGGTGCAGAGCACTATATATAAGGCACAGCTTTATGTGGAGCATCTATGGGGCCATAATCAAAGGTCAAAGGTGCAGAGCATTATATATGGCACAGCTATCTATGGGGCCATAATCAAAGGTGCAGAGCATTATATATGGCACAGCTACCTATGGGGCCATAATCAAAGGTGCAGAGCATTATATATGGCACAGCTATCTATGGGGCCATAATCAAAGGTGCAGAGCATTATATATGGCACAGCTATCTATGGGGCCATAATCAAAGGTGCAGAGCATTATATATGGCACAGCTACCTATGGGGCCATAATCAAAGGTGCAGAGCATTATATATGGCACAGCTATCTATGGGGCCATAATCAAAGGTGCAGAGAATTGTATATGGCACAGCTTTCTATGGAGCATCTATGGGGCCATAATGAACGGTGCAGAGCATTATATATGGCACAGCTTTATGTGGAGCATCTATGGGGCCATAATGAACAGTGCAGAGCATTATATATGGCACAGCTTTATGTGGAGCATCTATGGGGCCATAATGAACGGTATGGAGCATCTATTTTTAATTTTGAAATTCACCGGTAGCTGCTGCATTTTCCACCCTAGGCTTATACTCGAGTCAATAAGTTTTCCCAGTTTTTTGTGGCAAAATTAGGGGGGTCGGCTTATACTCGGGTCGGCTTATACTCGAGTATATACGGTAATACTTTTAGAAGCACTTAGACACTGAGGAAGGGGAGGTGATTTGACCACGAATTACATCCCCAGCTCACAGATGTAGCTGTAAATATCAGATTGCCTGGATTCCCACTGAAATCAATAGAATAGGGGTCCCGAACAACTGTACTCACTGCCTGATTTAACAAACGAATGGAGCAGAAAAGGTCACCAATGCATGGTGTGTAGCCATTGCTCTCACTGACTATGGCACTGAGACAGCAAAGTATCTTGTCAGTACCATAAACAAATAGGGGCCGCGGCTACCATCTCTCCAATCAAAAGGGTGGCAAAAAACTCCAAATTATTCCCTATACATGTCTATGGAATATCAGACGTTCTGCAACCAGCTAAGGTGTATAGCCCCCTCAAAGGAGGCCCCAGCAAGGGCAGTTTCCACTCTGACCATTGACTATGCTACAAAGGCCATATGCAACCTTACCAAATACACTGGTGTGTTCAGCTGTAGCCAATACCCACAGTCTGAATAAACACATAACATGAGATGGGATTAACCTTATCTCCACCATAAAGCGTATAAAGATAGGCTAGGCATTGGAAAGTGAGCAAAGTTCCAAGGTGGACCAAGCATGAACTATTCACACATCATTACTCTATAAACCTGATCAAATGTCAGTCAGCTGGGAGAATTCAGCTACGCTGCTCCAGATCAGAAGAGGATGGCAGCCACTGCTTAAAGTCATGGCCAAAAGTATTCACACCCCTGCAATTCTGTCAGATAATACTCAGTTGCTTCCTGAAAATGATTGCAATCACAAATTCTTTGTTATTATTATCTTCATTTAATTTGTCTTAAATGAAAAAACACAAAAAGAATTGTTCTAAAGCCAAATTGGATATAATTCCACACCAAACACAAAAAAGGGGGTGGACAAAAGTATTGGCACTGTTCGAACAATCATGTGATGCTTCTCTAATTTGTGTAATTAACAGCACCTGTAACTTACCTGTGGCACCTAACGGGTGTTGGCAATAACTAAAATCACACTTGCAGCCAGTTGACATGGATTAAAGTTGACTCAACCTCTGTCCTGTGTCCTTGTGTGTACCACATTGAGCTTGGAGAAAAGAAAGAAGACCAAAGAACTGTCTGAGGACTTGAGAAACCAAATTGTGAGGAAGTATGAGCAATCTCAAGGCTACAAGTCCATCTGCAAAGACCTGAATGTTCCTGTGTCTACCGTGCGCAGTGTCATCAAGAAGTTTAAAGCCCATGGCACTGTGGCTAACCTCCCTAGATGTGGACGGAAAAGAAAATAGAATTATTCTTACCGTTAATTCGGTTTCTAGGAACCTTCCACGACGGCATATGGAGGTTGTCTCTTTGCCCTAATGGGGAACAGGAAACACAGAGGTTAAAAGGACCTCCCACCTCCCACTTGCCAGTGACTTACAACTGAGACCATTGCACTGGTTTACCTTTAAAATCCCAGAACTAATCCAGGAATATATATCGGGTGGGAAATTAGTGCCGTCGTGGAAGGTTCCTAGAAACCGAATTAACGGTAAGAATAATTCTATTTTCTCTAGTCACCTTCCACGACGGCATATGGAGGAATACCAACTAATTTTGGCACTAGGGAGGGACAACGGCCTGGAGTACTTTGCGGCCGAAGGCTAAGTCCTTGTTGGACAATACATCTAGTCTGTAATGTTTAGAGAAAGTATGGAGTGAAGACCACGTTGCTGCCCTGCAAATCTGCTCCGGAGATGCGCCTGCTTTTTCTGCCCAGGAAACCGATGTGGATCTTGTTGAATGGGCTTTGATACCTACTGGAGGTAACTTGTTTTGAGCGAGATAGGCTTCCGTAATAGCCTTCTTGATCCATGTAGCGATGGTACTTTTGGCTACCTTTTTCCCCTTGTTTTGTCCTGAGAGATGGATAAACAGGTTATGATCAATTCGGAATGTACTGGTGTGATCCAAGTATTGTAAAAGAATACGTCGAACATCCAAGGTGTTGAACCTTCTTTCTTCCGAGTTTGCTGGATTGTGGCAAAAGGTTGGTAGAAAAATCTCTTGAGAACGGTGGAAGTCAGAGATAACCTTCGGAAGAAAGGACGGATCAAGACGAAGCACAATTGAATCATCTCTTACCAGGAGATAAGGTTCTCGTGTAGACAAGGCCTGTAATTCACCAATTCTTCTGGCTGAAGTAATGGCAACCAAGAACACGGCTTTATAGGCTAGGTTTTGTGGAGAACAAGATGATAGTGGTTCAAAGGGTGGGCCTGTCAGACCCTGGAGAACTATATTGAGGTCCCATGGGGGAACTATGACCTGTTTTCTAGGATTCATTCTAGTAGCCGATGTCATGAACCTTTTAATCCAGCGATGACTCGCTAAATCTTGATCAAAGACCGCGCTAAGTGCAGAAACCTGGACCTTGAGGGTACTAGGCCTGAGACCTATTTCCAAGCCTTTTTGCAAAAAGTCCAATATAACGGGTATATTAGGCTTGAGGGGGTCTGGAAGGTTAGGCAGACAGAATGAAGAAAACTTTTTCCAGATCTTGTTGTAGATGGCGTTGGTCACCGGTTTTCTCGATTTTTGTAGGGTAGCTATGACAGGAATTGATAGTCCTTTAGCTCTTAAAACCTGGGTTTCAGCAACCACGCCGCCAAGCTCCACTTCTGAGGGTCTGGGTGGAGAATGGGACCCTGAGAAAGAAGATCGTGTTTTATCGGCAACATTACTGGTCCATCCACTTGTAGTTGGGTAATTAGGTTGAACCAACTCCTTTTGGGCCACAATGGAGCTATCAGGATAGTTGGAGTCCTTTCTAGGCGTATCTTCCGTAGAACCTTGGCAAGGATGGGGATTGGCGGAAAAGCATAAGCTAGATGAAACGGCCAATCTTGGGTTAAAGCATCCAACCCCCTGGGATTGCCTCTCGGGTTCAGGGAAAAAAAGGTTTCGACCTTTGCGTTCTGGTGAGAGGCAAAGAGGTCGACGTCTGGATGACCCCATCTGTGAACCAGCATGCTGAATATTTGAGGATCCAGGCTCCACTCGCCAGGATGGATTTCCTGGCGGCTTAGGTAGTCTGCCTGAATATTTGTAGTTCCCTTGAGGTGGATTTCCGTCAGGGATAATAAGTGCTTTTCGGCCCAAGAAAGGATTCGAGCGGAGATTTTTATTAGACTGAGGGTTCTTGTACTGCCCTGGTGCCTGATATGGGCCACCGTGGTCATGTTGTCCGAGTATATCTGTACATGTTGACCCGAAATCTGATGACTTGCCGCTAGTAGAGTCTCTTCCACAGCCTTGAGCTCCCTGAAATTTGATGATTTCTCGGAAATCGATTGGCTCCACTGGCCCTGATAGGGGACATGGTTCACTATGGCTCCCCAGCCTCTCTTGCTGGCATCTGTTTTGATGGTGGTTAGAGGAGACTGAATCCAGCATACCCCTTTCAGAAGGTTCCTGGGCTTCATCCACCATGTTAAAGAAGCTTTCACTCTGCCCGGAGTGTGGATCCTCTTGGCAAGAGTGCCAGGTTGACCATCCCAATTGTGAAGAATGTGGGCTTGTAGAGTCCTTGAGTGAGCTTGAGCCCAAGCCACCGACTGTATGCAGGCTGTCATGGAACCCAACAGCGACATTCCCTCTCGCAGAGTAGGAGATCTCGTTTCTTTGAACTTCCTGACTTTTGTTAGTAGGGGAAGTCTGTGATCGTCTGGGAGGAAGGACATTTGTTTTGCTGAGTCCAGCATTACTCCCAGAAATCTCCTGGTTTTTGCAGGTTGAAGATGAGATTTTTGTAGGTTCGGAATCCAACCTAGAGATCTCAGAATGTCTAGAGTGGTAGAGACATGTGCTATCAGGGTTATCTCGGTGGAAGCTACTATCAGAAGATCGTCCAGATAGGGCACTATACAGACACCTTGCTTTCGGATAAATGACACTACTTCGGCCATCACCTTGGAGAACACCCTCGGTGCTGATGAAATGCCGAAGGGAAGGACTCCAAACTGATAGTGCTCCACCCGATGATTCCCCTGTATCGCAAACCTGAGATATTTTCTGTGTCTCGGGTGAATAGGGATGTGGAAATACGCATCCTTGAGATCGATGGTAGCCATAAAAGAGTGATGTTCTATCAGAGGAATCGCAGATCTTACGGACTCCATCTTGAACTTGCGATATTTCACGTGCTGGTTCAGACCCTTTAAGTTTATAATAATCCGGACGTCTCCTGAAGGTTTGGGAACCAGGAAGAGTCGGGAGTAGTGTCCTTTCCCCCACTCTGATTGTGGGACTGGGGAAATTACATTTGATCTGATAAGGTCTTTGAGACCTAAGGACAATAGACTGCGATCCCTTGATGATGGAAGGGAAGTGACTTTTAGACCCTGAGGTGGGGGAGAAATTAACTCTATTAACAGGCCGTCTCTGATGACATTGAGAACCCAGTGGGAGCTGGTAATATCCTCCCACTGAACCACATATTTCGAGAGTCTTCCCCCCACCGGGTCGGAGTCATTGTTTGTCCTGCTGGGATTGTTGCTGCTGCTGCTGTTGCGGGACAAAGATATTCTTTCCCCTGCCCTTTGCGTAGCTCCACCTGCCGGTTTTTCCTTTGCCTCTTGCTTGAGAGGGCTGAGGTTGTGGGCCACGAAAAAAACGTTTCCTAGGCTGTTTTTGCTCAGGGAATATATAGTACACCGCACACTCTATAAGTATTTTGCAACCGTGAAAATTTATTTAAAGAAACAACAATGCGATGTGAAAGCGACCAGAAGTAATTATGACGTTTCGGCCCTACCAGGGCCTTAATCATACAATCGCTAAGGAAAAAACAGAGAAACAAGATATAAGTATATGGTATACATAATAAACAATATATAACAAACAAAGTAAAATCCCATCTGGATGTAAAAGAAGAAAAAAATATACATAAAGAACATATGGTACAGTAACTATGGAACCATGGTATGTACAATATCTGAGACACCGCGTACATCTGTGAAACAGAAGGCGTAAGCATTGTTGCAGTTATAGGGGAAGAGAAGGCTGAGGTAGCCAGGTCACATGACTATACAAGCATATGGGAAACAAAAGGATTTTTTACCTTATAAACGCAGAGAAGAGAGGATAAAAATCCTTGTAGGAAGAGGTACAAACTGCAGAGAGAATAGTGGAGACATATGAGTAAAAGGAGCTATAAAGAGGACACACTGTTCATGGTTAAAATGGAGTGTAATCTACCTTAAGAGCCAGATTGTTGAGGGCATACAGTGGCATAAGATGCCTAACTGGAAGGGTCTGCGGACAAATGAGAGGAGATAGGACCATGATAAATGAAAAATAAGAGTCACAGAGCCTGCACACCACTTCAATACGAAGGTGATGACAAGGTCCAGGGAATCTAGTGAGCAAGTTACCTTATGTGTGGGGTTGCTAAGCGGCGCTCCCGCGCCCTGCTGTCGGTATGTAGCGTGGCCGGCGGTGCTGTGCTTTAAAATGCTCAGGGAGCGCCTTCTTTTTGTCGGTGGCTTTATCGAGAATATCGTCTAGGGCAGGACCAAAGACGTAGTCTCCTTTGAAAGGTATGGTGCAGAGCTTAGACTTAGAGGTGATATCCCCACTCCAGAGCTTAAGCCAGAGGGCTCTTCTGGCGGAGTTGGAAAGTACGAGGGATCTGGCGGCGACTCTTACAGACTCCAGAGAAGCGTCCGCCAAATACCCTGTAGCTTTATGCAGAATGGGTAGGGAATCCAATATCTCGCCTCTTGAGGTACCTTGAGATATGTGATTCTCTAATTTCTCAAGCCAGCAGGAGAGGGCTCTTGCCACACAGGTGGAGGCGACGTTAGCCTTAAGGACAGCTGCAGAAGTTTCCCATGATTTTCTGAGGAGACTTTCGATCTTTCTATCCATGGGATCCTTCAATTGAGAAGAATCCTCAAAGGGGAGTGCGGTTCTCTTGGCGACTCTAGCCACTTGCACATCGACCTTGGGAATATCTAATTTAAGGTCATCCTCAAGCAGAAATCTGTGCTTCATTTCTGAAGGGGTACTAAGACGCCTCTCAGGTAGTTCCCATTCCTGATTAATCATATTAGTGATATTGGCATGAACTGGGAAGCCCACTCTCTTCTCCGATGAAAGACCACCGAACATCTGATCCTGTATGGACTGCGGTACAGGTTCCTCTTCTAGTCCCATGGTATTACGGACAGCAGAGACTAGATCCTCAATATAGTCTGAGGAGAAAAGGTACTTCCTGACCTCAGCTTTAGGGGATACTGGATCCTCCCAGCCAACAGATGAGGCATGAGAGAGGTCCGAATCAGAGTCGGATTCCACAACCTGAATTTTCCTCTTCTTAGCCGGGGAATGAGGTTGTGGCTGCGGAGATGGAGGTGGGGGTGGAGGTGTAAAGGCTGCCAGAGAAGATTGTACCTCCTGTTTTACTAATGAGCGAATCTCATCCAATAGTGATGGCTGCTCAGCTCTTATTATCTTGTCCGTACATGACTGACAAAGTTTCTTGTCCCAGTTAGGAGGACATTTAGTGGAACAGATAGGGCACTTCTTTCTATAGGCACCTTTAGGGGCAGGTTTTTCTCCCTGAAATATATAAAGGGAGAGAGGGGTGAGGACTTCTAACCCCTGCTACACTCCTCCCGGATCCCATCCCTGCGAACACTTACAGAGGCAGGGGTGGCGCTGGGCTCCGCAGATACGGGGCATGAAGAACCTTCCATACTGAAGGAGATAGCCTTACCTCAGTGGTGGTTCAGCAGGCTTTTATGGACGCCGTCCAAGCAGCTGCTCCAGCGATTAATCCCCCTCCCCCTCCAGAATCCAGGTGAGGGAGCTGTGCGGTCCGACACGCCGGCCGGCGAAACCCGGAAGTACCGGCTTCTGGATGCATGAAGAAACCGGAAGTGACGCGCGAGAGCCGCTGACGTCACTTCCGGAACGCCGAGCCGACAACATGGAGGAGGAGGACGCCGGGCAGCTCCAGGAGGAGCCCGGTTAGGGAACCCCGGCCTGCTTTGCCCTCGTGGGGGCGCGGGAAGGCCGGGCGGGGGTCCCGAGGCCCTGCAAGCAGGAACGACGGGAGCAGCATGAGAAGGAGGCCAGAGGCGACCATCTGCTGCCCGGCTAAACAGGCAGCGCCTGCAAGGTACCGTAGCCACCGGCCACTACAGCACATGAGGAAACCTCTACCTGTCCCATGGGGAACAGGAAAGACACTGGCAAGTGGGAGGTGGGAGGTCCTTTTAACCTCTGTGTTTCCTGTTCCCCATTAGGGCAAAGAGACAACCTCCATATGCCGTCGTGGAAGGTGACTAGAGAAAAATTGACAAGAGATTTCAACGCAAGATTGTGCGGATGTTGGACAAAGAACCTCGACTAACATCCAAACAAGTTCAAGCTGCCCTGCAGTCTGAGGGTACAACAGTGTCAACCCTTACTATCCGTCGGCATCTGAATGAAAAGGGACTGTATGGTAGGAGACCCAGGAAGACCCCACTTCTTACCCCGTGACATAAAAAAGCCAGGCTGGAGTTTGCCAAAACTTACCTGAAAAAGCCTAAAACGTTTGGGAAGAATGTTCTCTGGTCAGATGAGACAAAAGTAGAGCTTTTTGGGCAAAGGCATCAACATAGAGTTTACAGGAGAAAAAAAGAGGCATTCAAAGAAAAGAACACGGTCCCTACAGTCAAACATGGCGGAGGTTCCCTGATGTTTTGGGGTTGCTTTGCTGCCTCTGGCACTGGACTGCTTGACCATGTGCATGGCATATGAAGTCTGAAGACTACCAACAAATTTTGCAGCATAATGTAGGGCCCAGTGTGAGAAAGCTGGGTCTCCCTCAGAGGTCATGGGTCTTCCAGCAGGACAATGACCCAAAACACACTTCAAAAAGCACTAGAAAATGGTTTGAGAGAAAGCACTGGAGACTTCTAAGGTGGCCAGCAATGAGTCCAGACCTGAATCCCATAGAACACCTGTGGAGAGATCTAAAAATGGCAGTTTGGAGAAGGCACCCTTCAAATATCAGGGACCTGGAGCAGTTTGCCAAAGAGGAATGGTCTAAAATTCCAGCAGAGCATTGTAAGAAACTCATTGATGGTTACCGGAAGCAGTTGTTCGCAGTTATTTTGGCTAAAGGTTGTGCAACCAAGTATTAGGCTGAGGGTGCCAATACTTTTGTCTGGCCCATTTTTGGAGTTTTGTGTGAAATGATCAATGTTTTGCTTTTTGCTTCATTCTCTTTTGTTTTTTCATTTAAGACAAATTAAATGAAGATAATACCAAAGAATTTATGTTTGCAATCATTTTCAGGAAGAAACTGAGTACTATCTGACAGAATTGCAGGGGTGTCAATACTTTTGGCCATGACTGTATAACAATCAGCATGTCCTCGCTGCCCGCAGGACCCCCACGATCTGGCTTTGCCCAATCTGCTTTATGTAGAGGGTAACCATTTGTAAACCAGTCGTTGCAGGCTTGCCCAGGTAATATGCTGCTGCAGAAGCAGAATGCATGTTACCCTGGTTTGTAAAATCTGCCAGATATGAAGATCAGGTTTTCTAGTGTGCCCTCCTCATAGTGCTCTCCAAACCTTGGCATTACAGAGCGTGTAATAGAGTGCTGATATCAGGAACTGGTTCTAAGTGGTCATAGCCATGATACGAAGCACAACCACTAATACATATATGGTAACTGCAAGTACAAACAATTGCCAGTGTATAGCGGCTACAATGCAGACACGTGTGGGCCACGACCACATCAATCAGCTATCTATGGGTCTCTAAAACAATCTAAAATGGATAGTCTATACTTCACAGCCACACATAGTAACATAGTTAGCAAAGCCAAAAAAGAAAAAATGAAAAAAAAAAAAAAAGAAAGGACATTTTCCCATCCAGTTCAGCCTATATTCCATCCGACTAAATCCCCAGATCTACATCCTTCTAAAGAACCTAATAACTGTAAAGGTACCTTCACACGAAGCGACGCTGCAGCGCTGTCACACAGACCGCTCTCCAGCGACCAACGATGCCGAGGTCCCCGGGTAACCAGGGTAAACATCGGGTTGCTAAGTGCAGGGCCGCGCTTAGTAACCCAATGTTTACCCTGGTTACCAGCGTAAAATGTAAAAAAAACAAACAGTACATACTTACATGCGTCCCCCGGCGTCCGCTTCCTGCACTGACTGAGCGCCGGCAGTAGCAGGGCACAGCGGTGACGTCACCGCTGTGCTGTGCTTTCACTTTGCGGCGCTCAGTCAGTGTGGGAAGCGGACGCCGGGGGACGCATGTAAGTATGTACTGTTTGGTTTTTTTACATTTTACGCTGGTAACCAGGGTAAACATCGGGTTACTAAGCGCGGCCCTGCACTTAGTAACCCGATGTTTACCCTGGTTACCAGTGTAAAATATCGCTGGTATCGTTGCTTTTGCTGTCAAACACAACGATACACGGCGATCGGACGACCAAATAAAGTTCTGAACTTTATTCAGCGACCAGCGACATCACAGCAGGATCCTGATCGCTGCTGCGTGTCAAACTAAACGATATCGCTATCCAGGACGCTGCAACGTCACGGATCGCTAGCGATATCGTTACAAAGTCGTTTCGTGTGAAGGTACCTTAAGATGCAATATTGTTAGGCTAGGTTCCCATTGCGTTAGGGCAATCCGTTTAGCGCTAGCGGATTGCGCTAACGCAATGACTTTTAAGGGGTCGCGTTAAACGTCCCCGCTAGCGCAGATTCCCAATCTGCAAGAGCGGGGAACGGACCTCGGGCGCGCCGCGGACGCTGCAAGCAGCGTCCGAGGCGCGCTACAAAAGAACGGCACATCGCGAGCGTGTGCCGAAAATGACAAGCGCTAGCAATGCGCTTTAACATTTCCGGCAATGGGAGCGCTAACGGACGCGTTGCACGGCGTTAATTTTGCCGTGCAACGCTGTCCGTTAGCACTCACACTAAAACACAATGGGAACCTAGCCTTACGCTCCAGGAAGACATCCAAGCCTCTCTTGAGCCCCTCTACTGAGTTCGCCATCACCACCTCCTCAGGCAAGGAATTCCAGATTCTCACTGCCCCAACAGTAAAGAATCCTCTTCTCTCCTCCAGACGCAGAGAATGCCCCCTCGTGACGGTCACCTTCCTTGGTATAAACAGATCCTCGGAGAGATATTTGTATTGTCCCCTTATATACTTATACATGGTTATTAGATCGCCCATCAGTCTTTTCTAGACTAAATAATCCTAATTTTGCTATGTCAAAATACCTTATGATGAGCTGATCAATGCTAATTTCAGGTAGAAACCAATTGTACGGCGCCCTTTGTAGTATAAAATCTTAAAAGGGAACCTTTCACCTCATTTTTAGCATCTAAACTGTCCCAAGTGTGTTAGTGATTCAATGTACATCACTAACACTTTGTTTTCAAATCAAAACAGCGCCGTAACCATCTCCAAAAATCACTTTATAATACCTTCTCATTCTGTCATCGGGGTGAGCTTCATTTTTGTTTCTTCATTCACGGGCTCATCATATTGTCGAGGCCCACGCATTCGGATCTTCTAGGGTGCGACAGTCAAGGGAATCTGCTCTAAAATGCCACGCTGGCGCAGTGTCGAGCGGCTCTCCGCTCAAACACTTATTTTTGGAGATGATTACGGCCCCATTTTGATTGAAAACAACGTGTTAGTGATGCACAATCCATCACTAACAACAAACTGAGGACAATGTGCATCATTAACACGTTTTCAATCAAAATGGCGCCGTAATCCTCTCCAAAAATAACTTTGTACAGTTATACAATATCTTCTCATTCAGGCATAGGGGTGGGCTCCATTTTCTGTCATTCATGGGCTCGTTATATTGTTGACACCCACGCACTGTGATTGATGCTTCAGGGTGTGCTGACGTCACGGTAATCTGCACTAAAATCCCGCGCATGTGCAGTGAAGAGTGGCTCCCGCGCATGTGCAGTGAAGAGTGGCTCCCGCGCATGTGCAGTGAAGAGTGGCTCCCGCGCATGTGCAGTGAAGAGTGGCTCCCGCGCATGTGCAGTGAAGAGTGGCTCCCGCGCATGTGCAGTGAAGAGTGGCTCCCGCGCATGTGCAGTGAAGAGTGGCTCCCGCGCATGCACACCGAGTCTGTGTGTACGTACCCAGCTTCATTGTCTGTGTGCTGGAGCCACTACGAGTCACAGGCTCTGACCATGCCCGACACTGCGCAAGCACGACAAGCCGCTCAACACTGCGCAAGCGCGGGATTTTAGGGCAGATTCCCTTGACTTTGCTTCACCTGGAAGATCAGAGTGCGTGGGCATTGACAATATGATGAGCCCTGGGCCGTGACTGAAACAAAATGAAGCCCACCCCTATGACTGAATGAGAAGGTACTACAGAACTATACAAAGGTTATTTTTGGAGATGTTACAGCACCGTTTTGTATGAAAGCAGCTTGGTAATTTTGCACATTGCATCACTAACACCCTGGGGACAGTTAAATTGCTAAAAATGATGTGAAAGGTTCCCTTTAAATTGACTTCACCTAGCACTATTTTATGAATGGTTCCTTATTTTGGCAAACAAGCTCCCTATGACTTTCATATATCCTTAACATTAGAGATGGGAGAATCCATACCCAGAAATGCTTTCTATTGGTGAGGTCAGCCATCTGAATTTCCTTACCTCCCTGCACTCGTGGGTCGTTGTGTGTCCATCATGCTGCAATGAGGACATGGCTCCTGCAGGGAGGTAAGGAGATTCACCGCACTCCTGTCCAGCAGACACCGATCACTAACCTGGCTCATGGACTGGAGTCCTGTGAATCAATTCTCCCATCTCTGATATGGTAGTAGTGTGTACTAACATAAGGAAAAGGTCTACACAGAGCATCTATAGATGAGCACCGTACATGGCTGTCAATGGACGCATGATATATTCAGCGTACAGACATATCCAAGAATTTGCTCATGGTATGCGTTTCAGCCTCTTCGTCCTGAGACAGATGATCTTTAGTTCCTGGGAACATGAATAAAGATACTTAAGTGTTTAACAAGCCAACATTAAGTGCTGCACCAATCATCTGCACAACAGTGCTACTTCATGAAGGCACAGGTAGAACTGCTGTGAACCATACATGAATTTATTTGTGCAGCTGTCTACCCTGCCACGCTCTCGCTTTCCTGGAGGCCATTTTGTTATGGGGGTATACGCACGCTGCTCCTGCTGTTTACACACCGCTGTGAACCTCTGGAATCACGGTCGTGGTCTATGCATTCCTGCCAACGGGGACAGTGCACACTCACGCTGACTTTAACCCCTGAGACAAGGACCAAAAGAAGAGGGTTACTACTCACCATGTGCTGATGATGCTGAGTGCTGGGTATATTGGATTCTTGAAAAAAGGTACTGAGAGCAGTCTAAAAAGGAAAAAGAAAACAAACAAAAAAAAACTTGCATTAGACCCTTCATGTATCAAAGGGGTCAACCAACAAGTGAAAATAAATAAGGTATAAGCCATATACACAACACACTAGAACGGAGGCATGTATCCCCTGGATGGCATGTATGTACAATACAAAGGCCAGCTCACTGTGAACACATACAGGAGGTAGGATGACAGCTCGGCAAACATAACGCTGTGGAAGGAACATTAGCCCAGATTTGTCTTGTGGATGGCAATGACATCACTCCACCGGCAGGAGAAACAGGAAGGGAGCGTTCAAACACCTCCGACAAAATAATGATGGCAGTCATCATAGGGGAAGCGCTTGGCACTCACATTATATAGAAAGTGGGTTTTTTCCTTGCCTTTACCAGGTGCACACAAAATTATGTATATGTATAGGCTTAATTTTGTGATTTAGTACAGGAGGGTGACTTTTACTTTTCAGGTATTGCATTGCTGCAAATTGCATTGCGGGAGGCATTCACAGCGTGCGGATCACAGGAAAACCTGCTTCAGCAGCCCCAAGACAATGGCCAGACACGCCAGGTATGTATTCACAGGCTGCAGACACACAGTGATCAGGGGTAACACTAAATGGGAGCCCTTTGTCCCAAATCTACAATGTTGTGCAGTGGTGTGTAATCCTCATAGCCAGGATGTCAGACAAGTGTGCACACACTGTATGTAAACAAACAGCCACCATAACCCAACATACAAGGTGTGCCATGACAGCGCCGGAGAACGGCTTCTATCCCCATGGACACGTAGTAATAGTATATGTCATCTGTATGGATAAAGAGAGCACATCTGTCTGGCAAACAGCGAGTCGAGTCGTTGTTATGCAACATATGCAGAATGCACAGAGACAGGAAAGCCGCCCTGCCCCCTTCTACTCCATGTATCATTGTAAACAATGACCCTCACATACACCACAATACACATTGCGCCCCCCCAATTGTGCGGGCACACAAAGGAAATCCAACAAGGTAGCTATGCCTAAATATATACATGAGTATATGTGTGTGCAGCAGAACGAGGCGGAGACACCACTGACAACAATAACAATGAGGGTTAACCCTTTCACCACCCAAGAGTCACACTGCGGAATTCACAAGAAAGCAGCAATGGGAGTATATTCTACATATGGGACTTTTATCACCTGCAAGATTGGAACATAAAAAAAAGAAAAGGAAAAAAAAAAAAAAAACAGCATTTTATAGGAAAGCTAAAAAGGTCTGGAAGCAATTCAGTAATGTTTATCAAACAAAGCCAACAACAAATAAAAGGAAGCAAGGAATCTGAACGAGCACGATCCTGCGACATACACATCAGTCCTGACAATGCACGTCTATCCTATAGATTCCTACAGCCTCAAATTAGGAAATCACAAATAATCAATCATCAAAAATATACTCAAGGCTGACAGTTTCACAATGACTTCAGCATTTCTCAAGAAACAGTCATCATTTATAGTAAATCAAACGAAAGATATGCAGGAACCATTTTCCTTTTCTATCACAAACCTAATAAACACTAATTTGTGTGTTCTAGAGTTGTCGACACAGATGTATGTTATCATTAACAAGAAAGCTTCCCGTCATCAACACCAGGCAAAACTAACGCCTGGAGCATGGCCATTTATATTATTCCTGAGGATTACCGTATCGAGTACGTACTTACGCAAAAATAGGGACAAAAGGGGGTTTCCTTTTAAGGGCAAATATATATCAAGAAGAATAAACAGAACAAAATTTGCATGTGTATACAGAGGACTGATAGCCGAAACAAATCTACCTCTAACTTTGTACCAATGTGTTGTATTCAGGGCATTTCTGAGTCTGACATACATACCTTCTGTGCTTATTATCTTATTTTGATGACCCTATTTACTGTTATTCTGTTTCCAGTTCTTTTAACCAATGAGTTACCATGTGCCATATTCCAGACCCCACTCCCATAAACCATCTCCTGACAGTTGTCCAGGGTAGTTATATTCTGGGCACGGAGCGCAGGCAAGGCTATAGGATGGATACAATTACCATGGTTATAAATAGATCCAGTGGTCACATGGTCTTTCTGCCACCCCCCACCCCTTTGTATAGGATTTTGGTGAAGGGTTTTTACGGAAGAAAAAACAAAAAACAAAACAGCAACTAAACCAGTGTGACAACCCAACAAACCTCTCCAGCAATACACAAGGAGAGATGTCAGGAGTAGGATGAGCCCATACAGGGGTCCGGCATATATACTGTGCGATATGTATATTCCCACACACCTGATTGTTGGCGGCCTACGGACCAAACCCGTCAGGGAATTATTATACTGGATTTATAGACAGCCACGCAGATTCTACTTCTGACCCACGTCGGCCATCAGCAGCACTTCTCCTACTGTGTACAGTAAACAAGCCTGAGGCAGCAGCAGAAGCAGCCATGCACCACACAGGGCTGCACAGAACTCAGGGGCAAGATTTCACCATGCATGTAGATTTTGTGTAGGCCCATACTGTTCCTGAGGACAACAGTCGCCCCTAGAAATTTCCAAACCAGGGATCAGCAACCACCAACACTCCAGGTGTCCAGAACTACACCACCCAGCATTCCCTACAAGCAACAGGAGCAAAGTGTCAAAGGTTGCAGATCCATTTTCTAGACTGCCATCTTACCCGACTACAGGCCTAATCGTTTTAATGGGCAGGTGCTCTAAGAACCAAATGACTGTGGCATATTCGGTCACTGCATGAAAAGCAATCCCATAATGCATGGTTAATATTGGTAATCTTGGCATTCATACAGGAGCGGGGTGTAGGGTGTGCGGATGTCAGGATCTCCGCTTTGCAGGATACAGGCTGCTGTAGTGACCTGTACTCTGATCATACTCCCAGAATAGGAGGCTGTGCAGAATACAGGCTGCTGTACAGTGACCTGTACGCTGATCAAACCCCCAGAATAGGAGGTTGTGCAGAATACAGGCTGCTGTACAGTGACCTGTTGTCTGATCATACTACCAGAATAGGACGCTGTGCGGAATACAGGCTGCTGTACAGTGACCTGTTGTCTGATCATACTACCAGAATAGGACGCTGTGCGGAATACAGGCTGCTGTACAGTGACCTGTTGTCTGATCATACTACCAGAATAGGAGGCTGTGCAGAATACAGGCTGCTGTACAGTGACCTGTACGCTGATCAAACCCCCAGAATAGGAGGTTGTGCAGAATACAGGCTGCTGTACAGTGACCTGTTGTCTGATCATACTACCAGAATAGGACGCTGTGCGGAATACAGGCTGCTGTACGGAATACAGGCTGTTGTACAGTGACCTGTTGTCTGATCATACTACCAGAATAGGACGCTGTGCGGAATACAGGCTGCTGTACAGTGACCTGTTGTCTGATCATACTACCAGAAAAGGACGCTGTGCGGAATACAGGCTTCTGTATGGTGACCTGTACGCTAATCATACTCCCAGAATAGGACGCTGTGCGGAATACAGGCTTCTGTACAGTGACCTGTTGTCTGATCATACTACCAGAAAAGGACGCTGTGCGGAATACAGTCTGCTGTACGGTGACCTGTACGCTAGTCATACTCCCAGAATAGGACGCTGTGCGGAATACAGGCTGCTGTACAGTGACCTGTACTCTGATCATACTACCAGAAAAGGACGCTGTGCGGAATACAGGCTTCTGTACAGAATACAGGCTTCTGTACGGTGACCTGTACGCTAATCATACTCCCAGAATAGGACGCTGTGCGGAATACAGGCTGCTGTACAGTGACCTGTTGTCTGATCATACTCCCAGAATAGGACGCTGTGAGGAATACAGGCTGCTGTAGTGACCTGTACTCTGATCATACTCCCAGAATAGGAAGCTGTGCGGAATGCAGGCTGCTGTAGTGACCTGTACTCTGATCATACTCCCAGAATAGGACGCTGTGCGGAATACAGGCTGCTGTAGTGACCTGTACTCTGATCATACTCCCAGAATAGGACGCTGTGCGGAATACAGGCTGCTGTACAGTATCCTGTTATCTGATCATACTCCCAGAATAGGACGCTGTGTGGAATACAGGTTTCTGTACAGTGATCTGTACTCTGATCAAACTCCCAGAATAGGACGCTGTGTGGAATACAGGCTGCTGTACAGTGACCTGTACTCTGATCATACTCCCAGAATAGGACGCTGTGCGGCATACAGGCTGCTGTACAGTGAGCTGTACTCTGATCATACTCCCAGAATAGGACGCTGTGCGGAATACAGGCTGCTGTACAGTGACCTGTACGCTGATCATACTCCCAGAACAGGATACTAGGGCGCAGCTATATAAGCGGTCCCCAATACCACACAGTAGGTGAATACGGTCGGACACACCGCCTGGATTGTAGGATCGCACCGGTGTCGGCTCACCGTAGGACCAAACCAAAAAGCCAAAGGGTTATGGGAGTGTGCACTGCAGAAATAGTGATGCTGGGCCCTGGGTTGTGGGTGGCAGCAGGGCTGTCTCTGCCTGCAGACTATAGACGGTGCGACAATTGGGATTCACATGCATGTGAACAGGTCCAATGGGTAACCCAAGAGGACAGGTAGTCAATAGCGACCGTGTGCGGCTCACAGCGGGGACCTGGCGTGCACGGCGTGCTGCTGTGTACACTGGGCGTGTGTATAAACACGGTGCGCCGTCTCACCTCAAACTGCCAGTGTGCCGCCTGCAGTAGCTGCTTGGCCTGGTCCGCCGCGCACCCTGCAGTCAGCACGAACTGGTTAATCATGACCTGATGCCGCAATTCCTCCATGTTTACCGACATCCCGGGCCCCGCTCCGCACTCCCCGCCCGGCAGCCTCGTTATGTCCTTAACCACAGGACCCGGCGCGTCACCCACCGTAGGGTGGGGCCTATCGATAAACCGTGTACGTTCATTGGAAGAAAGACCTGTCACTCCGTATCGCTTCACTCAGTCACTCGGCCGGCTATTGGCTGATAAGCTTGTTTTGGCTGTCCCCGCTTCATGATTGGTGGAATTCTCTTCGCCAGTGTTGTACTCGCCCTTCTTGATGTTTTGGATCGTGCCGATTGGCTGACCTCTTGTGTTGACGAGCGCAGAGACAGTCATGCCTTTCGCTGATTGGTTCGGAGGAGCTAAGCAGACCGGGTCGCTGCTGATTGGCCCTCGCAGTAGAGTTTGAACACGGGGCTACGAGGCTTCGGTTTGTCTGATTGGACGGCGAGTGCCCGTATGTGACAACAGGGAAATGTGGCCAAGTTCATGAGGACTTTGTGAGGGTGAAAGGCCGTGGGGCCGCCGCGTGTGTGCGAGCATGGAGGCCTGTTGGGAGGCCTGCAGCCCGTGTACTGCCGTGTCCTCGCATTCTACTAACGGAAGCTAAACGCTCGTGTGTGGAGTGAGAGGCTGAGGGAAGTGCACTGCCCTTCTGCCGTGTGTGCAGGGGCTTCTTCCCATGTCATGGAACGTTATAGAGTGTAAGCTGCTGCGACCTCCCGAGAGTGTGGCGCTGCTCCTCAGAATTGGGATCATGGCTGCCATATTGGGAAGGCTACTTTCGCTGTCAGGCTCAATCCGGCTAAAATAAAAAAAAAAATGGATTCGGTGAATGTTGCCGCCGGATCCGTTTTTTCCCATAGACTTGTATTAGTGCCGCATGACACTGTGTTTCATCCAGTTTTCGCCAGATCCGGCAAATCTGCCGTTTCCGGTTTCCCATAGCAACATTTTTTGTCTCCGGCGAAAAAGCCGGAAGCGCCGGATTCAGCGCTTTGCTAGAATGGGAGTCGGAAGGTGCCGGATCCGGAAAATGACCGATTCCAGCACCGGATTCCGTTTTTTTAAACTGAGCATGCTCCATGCTCCAAATTTTTTCTATCCAATTATCTGGATATGCTAGTCGGATCCGTCGAAAAAATGGATCTGTCGCATCAGTTTTTCACAATCTGCTCTGCATCTGTTTTTTCCAACATTCACCTGATTGTGCCTGATGCAAAAAGCCTAAGCGTCAAAAAAACCCTAAAAAATGGAATAATAGAGCAGATTACAATATTCTGCGACATCAGCAAACATATACAGCATGGCATCCAGAGCGTACGGCGATGTGCTGGCCATGGCACCCCTGTCGGACTAGCTCCTCTCTACTAAATCATGTTTTTCTCTGAACGCTGCCGCATCAGTCCCTTGTGTCTAGTAAACTATGTTTGTAAACATGGCCGATATGATGCAGCGATGGTCTGTTCTGTGCTGCCCATGGGTCGTCTGTTCTGTGCTGCCCATGGGTCGGCTGTTAGGTTCCCCAAGGCTGCCGTCACACTAGCAGTGTTTGGTCAGTATTTTACATCAGCAGCTAAAACCAGGAGTGGGTGATAATACAGAAGTGGTGACGTGTTTCTATTATACTTTTCCTCTGATTGTTCCACTCCTGGTTTTGGCTTACAAATACTGATGTAAAATACTGACCAAATACTGCTAGTGTGACGGCAGCCTAAGGCTTCTTTCACAATGGTCCGTCGGTACGGGCCCGTCGCAATGCGTCAGGCCGACAGACGCTGCAAGACGTGGGCAGCGGATGCAGTTTTCCAACGCATCCGCTGCCCATTCTGCAGTCCGGGGAGGAGGGGGCAGAGTTTCGGCCGCGCATGCGCTGTCAAAAATGGCGGACGCGACGCACAAAAAAAGTTACATGGAACGTTTTTTTTGTGCCGACGGTCCGCCAAAACACGACGCATCCGTCGCACGATGGATGCGACGTGTGGCAATGCGTCGCTAATGCAAGTCTATGGAGAAAAACCGCATCCTGCAGGCAACTTTGCAGGATGCGTTTATTCTCCCAAAACGACGCATTGCGACGTACGTCACACGACGCTAGTGTGAAAGTAGCCTAAGGCTGTGTGCCCACAATGAGTTCTTGGTGAATTTTTGACGCTGTGTATTTTCATTGCATCAAATCCGCAGCGTCTTACTGTTCCAGAAGAGTGGATGGAATTTAGAGTCCTCTCATGCCCACAGTGTCTTTTTTTTAACTTACCGTAAACTGACCTGCAGTGTGTGTTCCAAGTCTACAACGTGTCAATTTCTCTTGCGGATACGCTGTGTTCTCTGTGCACATTTTGCCCACAGACTGGCATTACATGTACAAATTCCATAGGTAAAAATGCACATGCATATTAAGTGTGTTTCCACAGCTGAAACCCATCAAAAACGCATGTAATCTGCACGAGTATCAATACGGTTTTGTCAAAACCAAATACCAGGAAATATAAAAAACTAAGCAGTTTTGATTAAAACATGATGTGCCAAAAAGGGACATAACCCGCAGTGATAAAAATACATAAAAAAAACCCGAAAGTAATCAAATAGGTACAAACACGGTGCAGAAAATCTGCAGCATGAAAAGTCACCAAAAGCTCATCATGGGAACTGTTGTGTATCCGCTTTTTGGGCTCCCCTGGTGGTTGCTGGTGGTACTGGTGACTTGTTTGCACTTTGCTTCTTCTGTTCACCTGCTTCCATCAGTGTTTGGGAGTTTCCTATTTAGCCTTGCTCTCCAGTCATTTCCTTGCCGGTCATCATTGTAACCAGAGCCTTCGGTTGCATGTTCCTGCTACTAGTCTGCTGATCAGCTAAGTGGACTTTGTCCTTTTGTTTTGTACCTTTTGTCCAGTTTGCAGTTTTTGTAATTCTCTGTAGCTGGAAGCTCTTGCGGGCTGAAATTGCCACTCCTGTGTCATGAGTTGACACAGGAGTCTTAAAGTAATTTCAGGATGGTTTTTGAAAGGGTTTTCAGTTGACCGTGAAGTCCTCTTTTGTATCTAGTAAGTGGACCTCTCTTTGCTATATCTACTTTCATACTGTGTATGTCTTTTCCTCTTAATTCACCGTTATTACATGTGGGGGGCTGCTATCATCTTTTGGGGTATTTCCCTAGAGGTAAGCCAGGTCTGTTTCTTCCTCTACCAGGCGTAGTTAGTCCTCCGGCTGGCGCGTGGCATATAGGAAGCCGTAGGTATGCTCCCTGGCTACTGTTAGTTGTGTGGTAGATTTAGCTCACGGTCAACTCGAGTTTCCATCACCCGAGAGCTCGTTCGTTACTTATATGTTTCTTACGTTCCCTTGCCATTGGGAACCATGACAGGGAACGTAGCTTTAAAGTATACAATATTGGTGAACCTCCTCAAAACAGATCATCAATATCAGACCATTTTGGGGGGGGCGGCACCTGGTACTCCCATCTATCAATTGTAATCATTTTCAATATGTATCAGCTGCTGCCGAGGAATACAGATCTGCTCCTATTCTCTTAGATAGGAGCGGTCCTTCAGCACCCTGTAATGGCTGCTACACATTGAGCAGAGCTGTTTAATGTTTACATTCAGCTCTAACAAACAATCAGTGAGGGTCTTGTGTTGACTCCCCCTCCACTGATCTTCTATTGCAGATAGTTAATAATCTTTATTTTTATATAGCACTAACATATTCCGCAGCGCTTTACAGTTTGCACACATTATCATCGCTGTCCCAGTTGGGGCTCACAATCTAAATTCCCTATAAGCATGTCTTTGGAATGTAGGAGGAAACACGGGGAGAACATACAAACTCCTTGCAGATGTTTTCCTTGGTGGGATTTGAACCCAGGACCCCAGCGCTGCAAAGCTACAGTGCTAACCACTGAGCCACCGTGCTGATAATTCATCTATTCTTTGTGCCCAGAGAATCCCTTTAATTACAGGGCAAAATGATCATCACACAATCTTTCTGTGAAAAATTCCAGACTAACTGATGTAATTTCCATCCTTTATGCTGTGTGATTTCTGGCAAAGAAGCTGTAAGTTAAGAAGCAACAGGAGGAGGAGGTGGCGCTGACCAGAGAATAGAGCTGGAGTGACAGAGAGCAAGTTACAAAGGACCGATTATATGCTCTGCCCACTGATTTCAGTCTGAAGTGTGTCATATCTAGTTTCCCCTGTGATTTTGCTCCAGGGAAATTACAATTTGCTGCTGAAGGTATCAGCTGCTTATTGTCATGTAAATATTTTAAAGTGAATATGTCAGGAAGATGAAACCACCCCTCCCCTCAAACTGCACATATGGGCAAGCAAGCCTTTATATATTCTATTTGTTGCTGCACTCTCAATTATAATTAGTGCTTTTATTCATGTACGAATTCGATGTTAAGTACTCTGGGTGTAGCAGAGAACTTGAGGAGTCATTGACTTCCAAGGTTGTTTCCCTACCCTGCCCCTACTGCTTTAGCTTGATTGATAGCTCACTGTCTTATTTCCTTTCCTGGCCTCTAACATCACATATACAGGGAGCTCAATCATGCTAATGAGGCTGGTGCTAGCAGGGAAATAACCCAGGGAAGGCAAAGGCTCAGGAAGTGCTCTGTCATGCCCACAACATCTAATGCCTCATTTATGAACGGAAACGCTAATTATGAAATGCAGCAACAGATAGAAGATATAAAAGGTGTCAGTGGGTGTATTACATTTTAAAGACCAAATTCTGTATACTAGCATATGCACATTTTTTTTCTGGGGGGTGGGGAGGGGTGATCTTACTGATAGACTCCATTTAAGATGTTTTAATGGGAGCTAGTTTTCACTGTAAGTATTACATATATTGCCAATAACTAGCTTCTTTAGTAAAACTGTATTCCTGCATGTCCTCAATAACCAATTCTTTCTCCTCTACTCTTTGCTACCTACAGTAGTTGCCTTCATTATGCTGTGATGAAGTGTTTTGAACACCGGACTCGCCCCGTGCCGTTCATGAAAACTTGGGTAGCCATACAGAAAAAGCAGGAGAAGCCGTCCTTTGTGTGGGAGGGTGAGTCACTTCCTCTCTCATTGTTTAGATGGTGGAATGTTTGCGGAGCTGCCAGCATGTGTGTGAGTGTGTATAATGTGTGCAGGAAGCAGCCAGCCACATGGCACCCCCAATACTCCTTGCTCCAAGAGCTGACTGTTAACGTTTCCTTTAAAGGGTAATAATCCATATAAAAAACTTTTGCTATGTTATAGTGATGTGTCAGTAGTATTGATCTGTGGGGATCTCTGTGCTGAGGACCTAACCAACTACTAAAACGAAGGGGCAGCAGCGCTCAGCACACCCTTGTGCTGCTTGCATCTGCGCAGCTCTTTGTTAAGCAGAAGGAGCCTTTCTGTGCACCCAATCCGAAGCGAACGGGGCACAGCACTGCCACCCATCAGAACTGCTGATGGAGCACCCCCAGACGCAGGGCTGCGGGGTACTCAGTACCGGGCCTCTCTGTCTCAGTTCTGGGGTTGTCACGGTGGCTAGACTCGGTCCGTGACCCTGCTAAGGGGCGTCCAATGAAAGGTGTGGGTGATGGTGCGTGGTGCAGGTCGCGATGAATAACGAGGACACAGGGTTACAGTCTCTTTACCTCTTTACTGAAGGCTTCAGGATCCGCAATCCAGAGCACTGCTAACAGGGCTGGCTGAGACCGGCCGGTCCGATGGCACCTCCAGAGTTCCCTTTGCAGGTGGAAATCTGTGCCTACCTTCTAGCGCCTGTGTGTTGTAGTCCTTCCCTGCTGAGCACCATGGGATAGTCCTCACAACTGTTGTGTCTGTTTCTGATGTTCTTTCCCACAACTCATGTCTGTTCTGATGTTCTTCTCCGTCCCCCAGATGGTATGGCTAGGACGCACCCGTATGACGGGTAGGCCTGGAGTTCTTCCGGGACCCTAGCGTCGCCCCTCTCCCACAGTTGCCCCCTATGTCTGCTTAGGTGATTTAGGTGAGACAGCCAACCTATAATTAACTGTCCTGCCGTTGGTTTGAAGTAATGCCTGGAGCCCAATACTTCCTCGGCGTTCCGGCTACGCGCCTCAGTAGGATGTTGCCTCGATCTTATGGCACGACTCCTACTGGTGTTTCTCCTTTTTGCTATGATCTCGTTTCTCACTCTTCACAATAAACCTCGTTTCTTGTCCTTTCTTGAGATACCGCCGCGATGTAGTGCAGGCGCGGTTCCTTAACGTTCTGCCTTGTTCGCTAGGCCTCTGTCAGGATCCCACCCCTGACAGGGACCCCCTGAATCTGAATCTTCCCCTGCAACACCCTCTGTCAGAGGATGTTGCCTGGTTCCAACCCAGTCAGCTTCTGTCTAACTTCCTATCTAACCCCCAGTTTTACCAGATTGTGAGGCGTGGCCTAATACATAGCACCCTTAGCTCCCCCTGGAGGCCAGACTGTGAAGTGTATTGGTGTCTGTGATACCTGGTCAGGTGAACTCCTTCAGTGCCATCAGACGTACCATAGCCCCCCTTAGCGGCGGAGCATCAGTACTGCAACGACCAGGTCTCTGGGGCGCTGCACTGACATGTCACCATCACTTTTCAAGAAGGCTTTTACAATTCTATAAAAAGGATTACAATCTAGTAAAAGCCACCTGAAAAGCAAATTTACCGTATACATTTATTTTTATTAAAAGGGGCGTCCACTACTGGACCAACCCAGCTTAATCAATTTAGGACCCCAATTAAAATAAAAACAGTGCATACCCTTCACTCGCTGCAGCTCCGTACCAGCAATGTCGGCACCTCTGTCTGTCGGAGATTGATGTTACTTTAACTTTTGTGTAATTATTAATAGACTTACCGTAATTGGTATTGTTTTAACCGGTACAACCTGGAGAATAAATTTACCTTTTGTGGTTGATGTACAGTTAAAAAAAATGCAAGAATATTATTGATATTGTCTTTATTTTCCAATGTGGATATAATTATATGTCTACATACGATTTACATATGATCTACACATAACAAGAAGGACTCAAGGACTCTAAACCATCAGCCATAGCAAAGAACTACCAACAAAGTGCGACTCCAGTTATTTCAGTTGTTTACACAGTTGCCCATTCATTTGGCTGGGTAAATGTGTAGCCAGACGAAAAAAAAAATGTTTGTGGTGATATGACCTTTGCCCTGATGATTTTCAGAAGACAGACAAACAGCCATTCGTTGGTTTTCCTCCTTCTCCAGCTTTATTTAAGGAGTTGTCGAGGGTTAAATAGGAAATGTAAAATATAGTTGATGTGTCATAAGGTGCGTCAATGACTGGAAATTCTGACAGTACTGTAGTAGAGGGGGTTGTCATGGACTTACGTATTGATCACCTATCCAAAGCATAAATTATCAAAATCAGATTGTTGGGGGTCCTACACCCAGCACCAGTCAGCGGTTACCTGCTCTAGCAGATGCCAGAAATAAACAATGTACGAGCGAAAACATAGCAGCCCTGTACATTTAGTGGCCGCAGCCAGGTACTGCACCTGATCTCCAAGGAGATAGTGTGGAGGGGGGGTGCTATATTCTGGCCAATAAATTGCTTTTATTTGGCAACTTCTGAAGCAGGTACTAGCTGATTGGTGAAGGTGCCTTATTAATTTATCAATATGCAAGTCTCAGACAACCCCATTAGAATAAATCTGGGAGCAAGTTTTTCTATGTCATCTGAAAGTTGCATGATGTAGGAGAGAGACCCAGATGCTAGCGATGTGACACTTACTAAGCTGCTTGTTGCAGCTCCAATAAAATCTGCGTTTTATCCACAGGAGATTATCACTAGAAGACTAGCTGTCTCGTGCCATGTAGTCTTCTTTCTCTGTGAAATATTGCCTCCAACACTGATCGGCAGCTTTCTGCCTATGCAGAGTGTTCACAGAAAGCGGCCAATCAGTGGTGTGGGAGAGGTGATACAGAGCTCAGTATTCAGAGAACTGGTAGATCTACAGCAAATAAAACAGTGATTGTATCAAAACTGCAGCAAGCAGCTCAGCATGTGATACATTGCTGGAATCAGTGTCACTGCAACTACATCTTGCTCCTCTCGGATTACATGGGAAGTGCCTCATGACAAGTTCCATTAAGACAGGGGTCAAACAAGCGATGATTCTCTCAGGTGAGTGAATCAGGCTGATTATGGAAATGTCACTCGGATCTAACTCTCTCAGAGATTAACCCCTTCATGACCTTGGGATTTTTCGTTTTTCCGTGTTTGTTTTTCACTCCACTCCTTCCCAGAGCCATAACTTTTATATTTTTCCGTCAATTTGGCCATATGAAGGCTTATTTTTTGCGGGACGAGTTGTACTTTTGAACGACATCATTGGTTTTACCATGTCATGTACTAGAAAACGGGAAAAAAATTCCAAGTGCGGTGAAATTGCAAAAAAAGTGCAATCCCACACTTGTTTTTTGCTTGGCTTTTTAGCTAGGTTCACTAAATGCTAAAACTCATCTGCCATTATGATTCTCCAGGTCACTACGAGTTCATAGACACCTAACATGACTAGGTTATTTTTTACCTAAGTGGTGAAAAGAAATTCCAAAGTTTGCTAAAAAAAAAAAAAAAAAATTACGCCATTTTCCGATACCCGTAGCGTCTCCATTTTTCATGATCTGGGGTCAGTTGAGGGCTTATTTTTTGCGTGCCGAGCTGGCGTTTTTAATGATTCCAATTCGGTGCAGATACGTTCTTTTGATCGCCCGTTATTGCATTTTAATGCAATGTCGCGGCGACCAAAAAAACTTAATTCTGGCGTTTCGATTTTTTTTCTCGTTACGCCGTTTAGCGATCAGGTTAATGCTTTTTTTTTATTAATAGATCGGGCGATTCTGAACGTGGCGATACCAAATATGTGTAGGTTTGATTTTTTTTTTTCATTGATTTATTTTGATTGGGGCGAAAGGGGGGTGATTTAAACTTTTATATATTTTTTTTTTTTTTTCACTTTTTTTCACTTTTTTTTTTTTACTTTTGCCATGCTTCTATAGCCTCCATGGGAGGCTAGAAGCAGGCACAGCATGATCGCCTCTGCTACATAGCAGCGATCTGCTGTTCGCTGCTATGTAGTAGAAAATCAGGTGTGCTGTGAGCGCCGACCACAGGGTGGCGCTCACAGCTACCGGCGGTCAGTAACCATAGAGGTCTCAAGGACCTCTATGGTTACAATGGAGAAGCATCGCCGACCTCCGATCATGTGACGGGGGTCGGTGATGTGCTCATTTCCGGCCGCCCGGCCGGATGCGGTAGTTAAATGCCGCTGTCTGCGTTTGACAGCGGCATTTAACTAGTTAATAGCGGCGGGTGAATCACGATTTCACCCGCCGCTATTGCGGGCACATGTCAGGTGTTCAAAACAGCTGAGATGTCCCGGCTTTGATGCGGGCTCACCGTGGAGCCCTGCATCAAAGCAGGGGAGCTGACCTCAGACGTATTATCCCGTCCGAGGTCAGTAAGGGGTTAAGCTAAGTGTCATCTTAGTGTGATCCGATTCTGTCGTGTGCGAGAATCATATCATAGGTGTGGAGAAGATGTAGAACTTAATGTCTCCATTGTCTGTGCTCGCGGCTGTCAGACTGCACTCAGATGACATCCTTGTGCAGTCTGAGGTTTCACAAGTACCCATAGACTTTTTATGAGTGCGTGTGATCCGAATTCCAGGGCCACTCTCAGCATGTTGTGATTGTTTTTTATACCAAATCGGCATGAGAAAAGAATCGCAGATCTGCACTGCCCGATATTATAACACTGGGCCTAGTGCTATCCGATAAAACATCAGATAGCACTCGGCCTGGTACACGCTCATGTGAGCGAGCCCAAAGTCTCAGACTGTGCTTAGTGTTTCTGGCACTCATTAGAGAACCATGGAAAGACCAAGCTGATGGACCCTATGCAATGATCTCAGTTTTTCTTATGGTGAATAAGCACACCCATCAACATTTTATCCTCTTAGTATATTGCAATCATCATATGATATAGCACTGTGTATTTACAATTGCTCATTTTGCCTTTCTACTCCGCTAATTCTTCTGCTTTCCATTAGGTCTATGACGTCACATGATTCAAAATAGAGTAGCTCTGTGTAGAAACAGGAGGTAAATTTTCCCTGCACGACTCATAAGTCGCTGCAAACATCCCTGGCAGGAGGGGGAGGTAGCAGCTGGGTCAGGAGTTCAAGAGGGAATGATTTCTGCAGGGAAATGAGTCTTCTTGTTTCTACATAGAGCAGAGAAAAAAATAGAATTTACTGGGTAGAAAGGCAATATGAGCAATTGTATGTACGTAGTGCTGTATAATATGATGCTTGCAACACGCTAGGAGGATAAAAATGTTTATGGGAAGAGTGCTTCTTTAACCCCTTTATCCCATATGACGTACTATCCCGTCGAGGTGGGGTGGGCATTAATTCCCAGTGACGGGATAATACGTCATATGCGATCGGTCACGCTCACGGGGGGAGGGCAGCCGATCGCGGCCGGGTGTCAGCTGACTATCGCAGCTGACATACGGCACTATATGCCAGGAGTGGTCACGGACCGCTCCTGGCACATTAACCCCCGGAACACTGCGATCAAACATGATCGCAGTGTTCTGGCGGCATAGGGAAGCATCGCGCAGGGAGGGGGCTCCCTGCGTGCTTCCCTGAGACCCTCGGAGCAACGCGATGTGATCACGTTGCTCCGAGGGTCTCCTGCCTCCATCTCCCTGCAGGCTCCAGATCCAAAATGGCCTCGGGGCTGCTTCCGGGTCCTGCAGGGAGGTGGCTTACCAAGCGCCTGCTCAGAGCAGGCGCTGGTAAGCCTGCAGCCCTGCCTGTCAGATCGCTGATCTGACACAGTGCTCTGCAAAGTGTCAGATCAGCGATCTGACCTTATAACATGATGCCCCCCCGGTGACAATGTGATAATGTAAAAAAAAAATATTCATGTGTAAGAAAAAAAAAAAATCCTAAATAAAGAAAAAAAATATATTGTTCCCATAAATACATTTCTTTATCTAAATTAAAAAAAACATAACAATTAAAGTTCACATATTTAGTATCGCGCATCCGTAATGACCCGACCTCTAAAACTGTCCCACTATTTAACCCCTTCAGTGAACACCGTAACAAAAAAAAACAAAAAACCGAGGCAAAAAACAACGCTTTATTATCATAAGTGAAATAACACGCGATCAAAAATACGGATATAAATA
The DNA here is from genome assembly GCF_051348905.1 of Ranitomeya variabilis. Taxonomy (NCBI): domain Eukaryota; kingdom Metazoa; phylum Chordata; class Amphibia; order Anura; family Dendrobatidae; genus Ranitomeya; species Ranitomeya variabilis. The sequence goes on along the minus strand of NC_135235.1, from coordinate 474,332,329 downwards.
ACCATGGTACCACTGAAAACGTCATCTTGTCCCGCAAAAAAATGAGCCGCCATACAGCATCATTAGCGAAAAAATTAAAAAGTTATAGTCCTCAGAATAAAGCGATGCAAAAATGATAATTTTTTCTATAAAATAGTTTTTATCATATAAAAGCGCCGAAACATAAAAAAAATATAAATGCGGTATTGCTGTAATCGAACTGACCCAAAAAATAAAACTGATTTATCAATTTTACGAAACATGGAACGGTATAAACGCCCCCCCAAAAGAAATTCATGAATTGCTGGTTTTTGGTCATTCTGCCTCACAAAAATCAGAATCAAAAGCGATAAGAAAAAGTCACATGCCCAAAAATGGTACCAATAAAAACGTCAACTCGTCCCGCAAAAAACAAGACCTCACATGACTCTGTGGACCAAAATATAGAAAACTTATAGCTCTCAAAATGTGGAGACGCAAAAGTATTTTTTGCAATAAAAAGCGTCTTTTAGTGTGTGACAGCTGCCAATCATAAAAATCTGCTAAAAAAAACCCCTATAAATAGTAAATCAAACCCCCCCCCCTTCATGACCCCCTTAGTTAGGGAAAAATAATAAAATAAAATAATTTATTTCCATTTTCCCATTAGGGTTGGGGTTGGGGCTAGGGCTAGGGTTGGGCTAGGGTTGGGCAAGGGGTAGAGTTGGAGCTAGGGTTGGTGTAAGGGCTAAAGTTAGGGTTAAGGTTGGGGCTAAAGTTAGGGTTGGGGCTAAAGTTAGGGTTTGGATTACATTTACGGTTGGGATTAGGGTTAGGGGTGTGGTTAGGGTTATGGTTTGGATTAGTGTTAGGGGTGTGTTGGATTTAGGGGTGTGGTTAGAGTTGGGATTAGGGTTAGGGGTGTGGTTGGGATTAGGGGCATGTTCGGGTTAGGGGTGTGATTAGGGTTATGGTTAGAGTTGGGATTAGAGTAAGGGGTGTGTTTGGGTTAGGGGTGTGTTTGGGTTAGGGTTTCAGTTAGAATTGGGTGTTTCCACTGTTTAGGCACATCAAGGGCTCTCCAATCACGACATGGCCTCCGATCTCAATTCCAGCCAATTCTGCGTTGAAAAAGTAAAACAGTGCTCCTTCCCTTACGAGCTCTCCCGTGCGTCCAAACAGGGGTTTACCCCAACATATGGGGTATTAGCGGACTCAGGACAAATTGGAGAACAACTTTTGGGGTCCAATTTCTCCTGTTACCCTTGGGAAAATACAAAACTGGGGGCTAAAAAATAATTTTTGTGAAAAAAAGGAATTTTTATTTTCACGGCTCTGCGTTATAAACTGTAGTGAAACACCTGGGGGTTCAAAGTTCTCACAACACATCTAGATGAGTTCCTTGGCGTGTCTAGTTTCCAATATGGGGTCACTTGTGGGGGGTTTCTACTGTTTAGGTACATCAGGAGCTCTGCAAATGCAGTGTGACACCTGCAGACCAATCCATCTAAGTCTGCATTCCAAACGGCACTCCTTCCCTTCCGAGCTCTGCCATGCGCCCAAATGGTGGTTCCCCCCCACATATGGGGTATCAGCGTACTCAGGACAAATTGGACAACAACTTTTGGGGTCCAATTTCTCCTGTTACCCTTGGGAAAATACAAAACTGGGGGCTAAAAAATAATTTTTGTGAAAAAAAAAAAAAGGAATTTTTATTTTCACGGCTCTGCGTTATAAACTGTAGTGAAACAATTGGGGGTTCAAAGCTCTCACATCACATCTAGATAAGTTCCTTAGGGGGTCTACTTTCAAAAATGGTGTCACTTGTCACAAAAAATTGGGCGTGAAAAGAGAATTTTTGTGAAAAAATATGATTTTTTATTTTTACGGCTCTGCATTATAAACTTCTGTGAAGCACTTGGTGGTCAAAGTGCTCACCACACATCTAGATAAGTTCCTTAGGGGGTCTACTTTCCAAAATGGTGTCACTTGTGGGGGGTTTCAATGTTTAGGCACATCAGGGGCTCTCCAAACACAACATAGCGTCCCATCTCAATTCCAGTCAATTTTGCATTGAAAAGTCAAACGGCGCTCCTTCCCTTCTGAGCTCTGCCATGCGCCCAAACAGTGGTTTACCCCCACATATTGGGTATCAGTGTACTCAGGACAAATTGTACAACATCTTTTGGGGTCCATTTTCTCCTATTACCCTTGGTAAAATAAAACAAATTGGAGCTGAAGTAAATTTTGTGTGAAAAAAAGTTAAATGTTCATTTTTATTTAAACATTCCAAAAATTCCTGTGAAACACCTGAAGGGTTAATAAACTTCCTGAATGTGGTTTTGAGCACCTTGAGGGGTGCAGTTTTTAGAATGGTGTCACACTTGGTTATTTTCTCTCATATAGACCCCTCAAAATGACTTCAAATGTGATGTGGTCCCTAAAAAGAAAATGGTGTTGTAAAAATGAGAAATTGCTGGTCAACTTTTAACCCTTAACGCTCTAACAAAAAAAAATGTTGGTTCCAAAATTGTGCTGATGTAAAGTAAGACATGTGGGAAATGTTACTTATTAAGTATTTTGTGTGACATATCTCTGTGATTTAAGGACATAAAAATTCAAAGTTGGAAAATTGCGAAATTTTCCAAATTTTCTCCAAATTTCAGTTTTTTTCACAAATAAGCGCAGGTAATATCAAAGAAATTTTACCAACAACATGAAGTACAATATGTCACGAGAAAACATTGTCAGAATCATCAGGATCCATTGAAGCGTTCCAGAGTTATAACCTCATAAAGGGACAGTGGTCAGAATTGTAAAAATTGGCCCGGTCATTAACGTGCAAACCACCCTTGGGGCTTAAAGGGAACCTGTCACCCCCCCCCAGTCGTTTCAAACTAAAAGAGCCATCTTGTGCAGCAGTAATGCTGCATTCTGACAAGGTGGCTCTTTTAGTTCCGGGTGCTGTAACTAGAGAAATAATCCACTTTTTAATTTGTCAGAAATACCTGGTCTTCAGTCAAGGAGGCCGGCGTTTCCCCCCTGCTTCAGACGCCACACAGCTGTCTCTCACATCTTCTTGGCGCCGGGCGCCGCCTCCTCCTCACCACTGTTTTCAAAATAGCCGGTGCCTGCGCTCTTTTCCCCTGCCTGGTGCAGGCGCAGTGAGCGCTGCCCGTCTGTCCTCATATGCAGCCCAGCTGACTGCGCCTGTGAATCCCAGCCCCGCAATGTGAATAAATCATAAGTCACTGCGGGACTGGGAATCACAAGCAGTCAGCTGGGCTGCATATGAGGAAAGACGGGCAGCGTTCACTGCGCCTGCACCAGGCAGGGGAAAAGAGCGCAGGCGCCGGCTATTTTGAAAACCGCGGTGAGGAGGAGGCGGCGCCCGGCGCCAAGAAGATGTGAGAGACAGCTGTGTGGCGTCTGAAGCAGGGGGGAAACGCCGGCCTCCTTGACTGAAGACCAGGTATTTCTGACAAATTAAAAAGCGGATTATTTCTCTAGTTACAGCACCCAGAACTAAAAGAGCCACCTTGTCAGAATGCAGCATTACTGCTGCACAAGGTGGCTCTTTTAGTTTCAAACGCCTGGGGGGGGGGGGGGGGGTGACAGGTTCCCTTTAAGGGGTTAAGGCCCTAGAAAGCATAATTAATACTTCCTGAAATGAGCCATGTAGATTTAGCCTAGTTTAGTGGGAAGTAGGCAGTGTGCGGTGTTGTGAATTTGGATTCTGGGCTCCCCCGGTGGCCGCTTGTGGAATTGGACTTGTCATCCTCTTTCCTGTTTCACCTGGTTCCATCAGTAGTGGGTGTCGCTATTTAAGCTCATTTCTCTGGTGGTTTCTTGCCGGTCAACAATGTTATCTGATGCCTCTCAGTGCTTGTTCCTGCTTCTAGACAACTACTAGATAAGTTGGACTTTTGTCCATGTTTCGTTTTGCCTATTTGTTCCAGTTCACAGCTGAAGTTTTGTTACTGTGTCTGGAAAGCTCTCGTTGATCAGGGATTGCTACTCTGGCGTTATGAGTTAATGCCAGAGTTTAAGGTAATCTCTGGATGGTGTTTTGTTAGTGTTTTTCTGCTGACCATGAAAGTATACTATCTGTCTTCTGCTATCTAGTAAGCGGACCTCAAATTTGCTAAGACTATTTTCCTGCTGCGTTTGTTGTTTCATCTGAACTCACCGTCATTATATGTGGGGGGCTACTGTCTTCTTTGGAATATTTCTCTAGAGGTGAGCCAGGTCTTATATTTCCCTCTGCTAGCTATTTAGGTCTTAGGCCAGAGCTGGGCATCTAGCGATAAATAGGAAATGCTACCTGGCTATTTCTAGTTGCGCGGCAGGCTTAGTTCATGGTCAGTATAGTTCCATCTTCCGAGAGCTTGTCCCTCTATAGGCTTGCTATGGTCTCTGCCTGCAGAGATCATGATAGTTTGACCGGCCCATAAAGTGTTAAAGACCCAGGTTGAGAAAGGAGAGTTATAAGAAGTCTGCTGGAATTTTTTTTTTTTTTTTTTTCCTCCAGTTTGCCTTGCTGCAGTCTTTTTTCTCTCTCTCCTCCTAATCTCTGTATGACTCTGTGTGCACCTGACAATAATGGATCTTCAGAGTGTAACTGCGGGTTTGAATAATCTCATCACGAAAGTACAAAATTTACAAGATTTTGTGGTACATGCTCCGGTATCTGAGCCGAGAATTCCTTTGCCGGAGTTCTTCACAGGGAATAGAGCTAGCTTCCAGAATTTCCGAAATAATTGTAAGCTTTATTTGTCCCTGAAGTCTCGTTCAGCTGGAGACCCTGCTCAGCAGGTTAGGATTGTGATTTCCTTGCTCAGGGGTGACCCTCAAGATTGGGCCTTCTCATTGCCAGCAGGGGATCCTGCGTTGCGCGATGTGGATGCGTTTTTTCTGGCCTTGGGCTTGCTTTATGAGGAACCTCATTTGGAACTTCAGGCAGAAAAAACTTTGATGGCACTATCTCAGGGGCAAGACGAAGCTGAAGTTTACTGCCAAAAATTCCGTAAATGGTCTGTGCTTACTCAGTGGAATGAGTGCGCCTTGGCGGCAACTTTCAGAGAAGGTCTCTCTGATGCCGTTAAGGATGTTATGGTGGGGTTCCCTGTGCCTGCAGGTCTGAATGAGTCCATGACAATGGCTATTCAGATTGATAGGCGTCTGCGGGAGCGCAAACCGGTGCACCATCTGGCGGTGTCTATGGAAAAGACGCCAGAAAGTATGCAGTGTGATAGAATTCTGTCCAGGAGCGAGCGACAGAATTTTAGACGGAAGAATGGATTGTGCTTCTATTGTGGGGATTCTACTCATGTTATATCAGCATGCTCTAGGCGTACAAAGAAGCTTGATAAGTCTGTTTCCATTGGCACCATTCAGTCTAAGTTTATTTTGTCTGTAACCCTGATTTGCTCTTTGTCATCCATTGCCACGGACGCCTATGTTGACTCTGGCGCCGCTCTGAGTCTTATGGATTGGTCCTTTGCCAATCGTTGTGGTTTTGATTTAGAGCCTTTGGAGACTCTTATTCCTCTGAAGGGGATTGACTCCACCCCATTGGCTAATAATAAACCACAATACTGGACACAAGTAACCATGCGTATCAATCCGG